>NW_019946736.1:0-10399 GCF_002910315.2 Salvelinus sp. IW2-2015
TTATCTCGCTGTCTGGGTTAATGATAATGTTATTCTTCTGTCAGGCGACCAGCCAGTCAGGCTCAGCCCAGTTCCTTGATTCTGTCTGGGAAGAGAGACCGCACAACTCGCTGAGGAATCCCACCTGCTGCAGTTCCCAGGATACACCTCCAGTAGGGGAGACTACAACTCTGCTTTCAGTCCTCTGGAGACCGAGAGTCAGTCACGAACTTCCAGCGTTAAACAGTGTTATAGGACCAGACCGGAGTCCGTCACAACTTCCTGGTAAATAGTGGTAGAGACCGGAGTCAGCCACACTTTCCTGGTAAACTATGGTGTAGAGACCAGACCGAGTCCAGTCACAATCTTCCTGTAAACTAGTGTAGAGACCAGACCCGGAGTCAGTTCACAAACTTCCTGGTAACTAGGTAGAGAGACCAGACGGAGTCATGTCACAACTTCCTGGTATAACTAGTGTAAGGAGACCGGAGTCAGCCACAACTATCCTGGTACAACTAGTGGTAGAGCAGACCGCGGAGTCAGTCACAACTTCCTGGTAATACTTTTAGTGTAGAGACCAGACCGGATGTCAGTCACAAACTTCCTGTTAAACTAGTGTAGAGACCGTGGAGTCAGCCACAACTTTCCTGCCGTAAACTTAGTGTACGGACCGGAGTCAGTCACAACTGTCCTGGGTAGACACTAGTGTAGAGACCGGAGTCCAGCCACAAACTTCCTGGTAAACTAGTGTAGAGACCAGCGAGCCGGAGGTCAGTCACAATTCATAAACAGTGTAACCGACCGGAGTAGTCACAATCTACTAGTGTAGAGACCAGACCGGAGTCAGTCACAACTTCCTGCGTAAACGTAGTGTAGAGACCAACCCGAGTCAGCCACAACTTCTGGTAAAACTAGTGTAGAGACAGACCGGAGTCAGCACCAACTTCCTTGTAAACTAGTGTAGAGACCCAACCGGAGTCAGCCACAAACTTTCCTGGTAAACTAGTGTGAGACAGACCGGAGTCGCCACACTCTTCTTAAACGTAGGACCGCGTAAAATACCCGTAACTAGTGTATGGAGACCAGACCGGAGTCAGCCACAACTTCCTGGTAAAACTAAGTGTAGAGACACCAGCACCGGAGTCAGCCACAACTTTCCTGGTAAACTAGTTTGAAGACGCGGGTCAGCCCACAGCTTCCTGGAAACTGAGTTAGAAACCAGAGGTCAGTCCCATCAAACTTCCTGGTAATACTAGTGTAGAGACCGAGACCAGAGTCAGTCACAACATTCTCTGGTAAACCTAGTGAGAGACCAGACCGGAGTTTCAGTGCACAACTTCCCTGGTAAACTAGTGTAGAGCACCGGAGTCCAGGCCACAACTTTCCCTGGTAAACTAGTGTAGAAGACCAGACCGGAGTAGTCACAACTTCCTTGGTCAAACTAGTGTAGAACGATCCACACGGAGTCAGTCAACAACTTCCTGGAAATAGTGTAGAGGACCTGACCGCGGAGTCAGTCACAACTTCCTGGTAAACTAGTTAGGAGAGACCGGAGGCCAGCCACCAACTTTCCTGCGTAAACTTAGTGTAGAGACAACCGGAGTCAGTCCACAACTTCCTGGAAACTAGTGATAGTAGACCAGACGGAGGTCAGTCAACAACATTCCTGGCTAAATAGTGTAGAGACCGGAGTCAGCCACACACTTTCCTGGTAAACTAGTGTAGAGACCAAGGAGTCAGTCTAACAACATTCCGTGGTAAACTAAGTTAAGAGTACCGGAGTCAGCACCACAACTTCCGGCTGGTAAACTAGTGTAGAGACCGGAGTCAGTCACAACTTCCAGGGTTAAACTAGTGGTAGAGACAGACCGGAGTCAGTCACAACTTCCTGGTGAATCTAGTGTATGAGAGACACCAGACCGGAGTCAGCCAACTCCTGTAAACTAGTGTAGAGACAAGCCGGAGTCAGTCACAACTTCCTGGTAAACTAGTGTAGAGACCAGACCGGGAGTCAACACAGCCACAACTTCCTGGTAAACTAGTGTAGAGACCAGACCGGAGAGTCAGCCAACAACTTCCTGGTAAACTAGTGTAGAGACCAGACCCGGAGTCAGCCACAACTTTCCTGGTAAACTAGTGTAGAGCGGAGTCAGGCACAACTTCCTGGTAAACTAGTGTAGAACCGCCCGAGTCAGCCACAACTCCTGAGTAAACTAGTGTAGAGACCAGACCGCGAGTCAGTTCACAACTTCCTGTAAACTAGTTAGAGACCAAACCGGAGTCAGTCACAACTTCCTGGTAAACTAGTGTAGAGACCAGACCGAGTCAGTCACAACTTCCTGGTAAACTAGGTGAGGACGCCAGACCGAGTCAGCCACACAACTCTCCTGCTAAACTAGTGTAGAGACCAGACCGGAGTCAGTCACAACTTCCCAGGTAAACTAGGTAGCTAGGACCAGACCGGAGTCAGTCACAACTCCTGGTAAACTAGTGTAGAGACCAGACCGAGAGTCAGTCACAACTTCCTGGATAACTAGTGTAGAGACCGGAGTCAGCCACAACTTCCCAGGTAAACTAGTGTAGAGACCGGAGTCAGCCACAACTTCTGGTAAACTAGTGTAGAGACCGGAGTCAGTCACAACATCCTGGTAAACTAGTGTAGAGACCAGACCGGAGTCAGTTCACAACTTCCAGGTAAACTAGTGTAGAGACCAGACCGGAGTCAGTCACAACTTCCTGGTAAAACTAGTGTAAGAGACCGGAGTCAGCACAACTTCCTGGTAAACTAGTGTAGAGACCAGACCGGAGTCAGTCACAACTTCCTGGTAAACTAGTTGTAGAGACCAGACTCTCTCCACCCCTCACACCTCTCTCCACCCCTCCACCTCTTCTCACCCCCTCCACCTCTCTCCATCCCTCCACCTCTCTCCATCCCCATCCACCTCTCCTTCCACCCCTCCACCTCTCTCCCTCCCCCCTCTCTCCATCCACCTCCACCCTCTCCACTCGCATCCACCTCTCTCCATCCTCCCACCTCTCTCCATCTCTCCACATGCTCCATCCTCCATCTCTCTCCTCCCCTCCACTCTCTCCATCCCTCCACCTCTCTCCACCTCTCACCCTTCTCTCCATCACCTCACCTCTCTCCACCCCTCCATCCTCTCTCCAACCCTCCACCTCTCTCCATCCCTCCACCTCTCTCCACCCCTCCACCTCTCTCCCTTCTCTTCCACCTCTCTCCATCCCTCCACTCTCCATCCTCCACCCTCTTCTCCACCCCTCCACCTCTCTCCACCCCTCCACTCTCTCCACCCCTCCACCTGCGTTTCCATCCCTCCACCTCTCTCCCACCCTCCTCCATCTCCGTCCATCCTCCACCTCTCTCCATCCTCCCACCTCTCTCCATCTCTCCACATCTCTCCATCTCTCTCCTCCCCTCCACCTCTCTCCATCCCTCCACCCTCTCCACCCCTCCCACCTCTCTCCATTCCCTGCCACCTCTCTCCACCCCTCCACCTCTCTTCCATCCCCTCCACCTCTCTCCTCCCGCCCACCTCTCTCCCCCCTCCACCCTCTCCATCCCTCCACCTCTCTCCATCCCTCCTCTCTGCCACCCCTCCACCTCTTCTCCACCCCTCCACCTCCTCTCCACCCCTCCACCTCTTCCATCCCTCCAACCTCTCTCCACCCCTCCACCTCTCTCCACCTCCACCTCTCTCCATCCCTCCACCTCTCTCCATCCCTCCACCTCTCTCTCACCCCTCCACCTTTCTCCACCCCCTCCACCTCTCTCCATCCCCCACCTCTCTCCACCCCTCCACCCCTCCTCCTCCCATCCTCTCTCTCCATCCCCTCCACCTCTCCACCCCTCCACCTCTCCATCCCTCCACCTCTCTCCATCCTCCATCTCTCTCCACCCCTCCACCTCTCTCCACCCCCCACCTCTCTCCACCCCTCCACCTCTCTCCATCTCTCCACCTCTCTCCATCCCTCCAACCTCTCTCCATCCCTCCATCTCTCTCCACCCCTCCATCTCTCCTCCACCCCTCCATCTCTCCATCCCTCCACCTCTCTCCATCCCTCCACATCTCTCCATCCCTCCACATCTCTCCATCCCTCCACATCTCTCCATCCCTCCACCTCTCTCACCCCTCCACCCTCTCTCCATCCCTCCATCTCTCTCCATCTTCCACCTCTCTCCATCCCTCCACCTCTCTCCAACCCTCCACCTCTCTCCATCCCTCCACCTCTCTCATCCCCCATCTCTCCATCCCTCCACTCTCCATCCCGCCATCTCTCTCCATCCCTCCATCTCTCTCCATCCCTCCATCTCTCTCCACCCTCCACCTCTCTCCACCTCTCCACCGTCTCTCCATCCTTCCACCTCTCTCCATCCCTCCATCTCTCTCCACCCCTCCACATCTCTCCATCCCTCCATCTCTCTCCATCCCTCCACCTCTCTCCATCCCTCCACCTCTCTCCATCCCTCCATCTCTCCATCCCTCCATCTCTCCATCCCTCCATCTCTCCTCTATCCCTCCATCTCTCTCCATCCCTCCACCTCTCTCCATCTCCTACCTCTCTCCACCCCTCCATCTCTCTCCACCTCTCCACTCTTCCACCTCTCTCCATCCCTCCATCTCTCCCACCTCTTCTCCACCCCTCCCCAGGTGCTAGATTTCGCCCAGTACCACCAACTAAAGGCCCGTGCATTGCGGGGTGTTGGGAAGCTGGAAGAGGCTATCAAGTCCCTGAAGATGGCGATGGGGATCCACGCAGCGAGTGTGAGAGAGTCCCACGTCAGCAACAGTGAACGTGTTACTGTGTTCCTGGAGCTGGCTGAGGCACTGAGACTACACGGAGAACCGGTACACTACATTTCTACATTGATTGATTGATTGATTGACCGATTGGTTGATTGATTACTACTTATGGTAGTCTGTCATGTCCGATGAGTACTTCCTTCCACTTCTACCTATGTTGATGACTTTTACTTTGGCTATAGAGTCCAATCCTCTAGCCACATGTTCAGTTTTGGTTAGTTTGTGGAAGTACAGTTCTGACCTCATGCAATGTAACACTTTCGTTGTTGTGACCCACTCTTCTCATCTTCACGTTTCTGCACTTCTTACTAGCAGAGCTGTTGCCAGGTAGACAGTGTAGTGTGTGTCTATAAACCCCTTCCTCCTCTCCTGCCAGCATGAGTCGACCATGGTGCTGCAGGACGCTATGGTGGCGTTCGCTGGTACCCCCGAGGAGATCTGTGTGACAATAGCTAACGTGGACATGGCCTTGGCTAGAGATGACCTGGACACAGCCCTCAGCGTCCTCMGAGGCATCACACCGGACCAGGTTGTGAAGACACTGTTCTGTTCTTTCTTAAGTTAACGGGACAATAAAGTACATCTTCCTTTTTCTTCTTGTTCTCTTCAGACACACTACACAGCGGCCAAGGAGAAGATGGCCCTCATATACCTGCAGAGACGCAAAGACAAGAAGCTGTACATAGCCTGCTATAGGGAGATCAGAGATGAACTACCCGGGCCTCAGTCCTCTATCCTTCTGGGGGACGCCTACATCAACATACAAGAGGTAGAACAAGAGCTGCTCATCTGTAGCTCAGTAGGTAGAACAAGAGCTGCTCATCTGTAGCTCAGTAGGTATAACAAGAGCTGCTCATCTGTAACTCAGTAGGTATAACAACAGCTGCTCATCTGTATAACTCAGTATGGTATATACAAACGCTGCTTCATCTGTAACTCAGTAGGTATATACAACAGCTGCTCATCTGTAACTCAGTAGGTATAACGAACAGCTGCTCAATCCTGTACTCAAAGTAGGTATAACAACAGCGTGCTCACGTACCAGTAGGTATAACAAGAGCTGTCATCTCTGTAGCTCAGTAGGTATAACAAACAGCTGCTCATCTGTAACTCAGTAGTAGAAACAAGAGCTGCTCATCTGTAACTCAGTAAAGGTAGACAAGAGTGGCCTCATCTGTAACTCCAGTAGGTAGAACAGAAGCTGCTCACTGTAACTCAGTAGGTAGAACAAGAGCTGTCATCTTGTACTCAGTAGGTATAACACAGCTGTTCATCTGATAACTCCAGTAAGGTATAACAAGAGCTGCTGCATCTGTAAGCTCAGTAGGTAAGAACAAGAGCTGCTGCAATACTGTAAGCTTCAGTAGGTTACAGCAAGAGCTGCTCCATTCTGTAGCTCATAGGGTATATAAATAAAAACCAACAAGAGCTGGCTCCATCTGTAAACGTCAGTAGGTAGAACAAGAGCTGCTGCCATCTGTAACAATCAGTTTAGGTCGATTATGATCACCAAGAGCTGCTGCTCGCTGTGAAGCCTCAGGTCAGGGTAGAGCGACAAGGGCTCTCATTCTGTAGCTCAGTAGGTGAGACGCAAGGCAAGAAGCTGCTCATCTGTAACCTTCAGTAGGATATACCTCACAAGGAGCTGCCTCCATCGTAACTCACGTAGGTATAATGTAAGACAGAGGCTGCTCATCTGTACGTCGTGGTGATACGGAGTTTATGACCGGACTCAGAGCTGCTCCTCTGTAGCTCAGTTAGGTAGAAACAAGAGCCGTGCTCAATCTGTAGCTGCTAGTAAGGTATAACACCAGACTGCTCATCTGTAGCTCAGTAGGGTATAACAAAGTGCTCAGATTCTGTAGCTCAGTAGGTATAACAAGAGCTGCTCATCTGTTAACTCAGTAGGTAATAACAACGAGCTGCTTCATATCTGTCACTTCAGTAGGGTAGATGACAATGAAGCTTGGCTCTCGATCGGCTGGGCTGTTAGTACATCGAGTCAGGGGTCATAGTACCAGAGAGGCTGCCTCCATACTAGTAACTCAGTAGGTATTAGGAGACGTGGAGTGGTGAACAGAGAGCCTGCTTCAATCTATGTCTGTTATACCAGTACGGTATATACAGCCTGCGAGTGTAGTACGAAGCCTGCACGGACTCGACAAGAGCTGCTCATGTAGACGTGTAACTCAGTAGGTTGAAATGCGGTTACAGCACGCATAGCTCATTCTGTTAAAATCAGTAAGGTAGAACAAAGAGCCTGCTACAGGTACTGTTAAGACTCCCAGTCAGGGGCTAGAAACAATGCAAGCTTGCTCATGAGCAGGATGGGCAGCTGCGCTCTGACTCGTGCCGGACAACGTGATGATTCCGTGGTGCAGACCCAGAACATGTGTCTGTGGCTCTTGCCGTGCGCGGACCTTCGCAAGTAGGGTATAACAAGAGGCTGCTCTCGCCCGGCTGTAACTCGTAGGTAGATATACACAGAGCTGCTCCATACTGTAGCTCAGTAGGTATATACACAGCTGCTTCCTCCTGTAAGCTCAGTAGGTATAAGCGAACAGAGACTGCTCATCTGTACGCTCAGTAGGTATACGGCCGGACAAGGCCTGCCTCATGTCGTGTACGTCAGGTAGGTAAATAACAACAAAGATGCTGCTCATAGCTGTAACTCAGTCAGGTATGAGTACTGAGCTCGGGCGCGGAACACAAGATGAGCTGCTGCATCTGTTAGCTGCGAGTAGGTAGAACAGCGAGCTAGCCCTCATCGGTGTACTCAGTGTAGGTGATCATGGAAGCTTGGCTAGCTGTAGAGCTCAGTAGGCTGGGTAAACAAGGACTGCTCATCTGTACTCAGTAGGTAATAACAAGAGCTGCTTCATCTGTAAGCTCAGTAGTAAACAGAGCTTGCTCATCTGTGAACTCAGTAGGGTTATATACAAAAGCTCATCGCTTGCCTCGAGGTTAAGCGTTGAGCTAGGTCTCAGGAGCTCAGTGGTAATCTGGCGTCCGGTCTGTAGCTCAGTAGGTAGATCATTGGCGTTGGTCCATCTGTGACTTCATAGGTTAGACCATGGGAGCGCTGGTGCCTCTGTAGCTCAGTTGGTATTAGAAGGCCGCGGACTGCGTCCTCTGTAGCTCAGTAGTAGATCATGGAGCTTGGTCCTTGTAACTCAGTAGGCTAGATATGAAGCTTGGCCTCTGTACTGCATAGGTTAGAGCGTGGATGGCTTGGTCCTTCTGTCACTCATGTGAAGTCGACATCGGGACGCTCTGTCCTCGTACGCTCAGTAGGATGATCATGGCTTGGTCCGTCTGTAAGCTCAGTAGGCTAGAGCGGGGGAGAGCTTGGTCACCTCTGTAGCTCAGGAGGTAGATCAAGTGGAGCTGTATCTGTAGCTCAGTTGGGTTAGAGACTGGAAGCTTGGTCCTCAATGTGTAGCTCAGTGTAGAGCGTGAAGAGCTGGTCTGCTACCCTGTAACTCAGTAGGTAGGGAACATGGCTATGGACGTCTTGGAAGACTCTCATGGGCTGTAACTCAGTAGGGTAGAGCGGAGAAGCTTGTCTCTTTGTAGCTCGTAGGTAGAGCGTGGAGCTTGGTAACTCCAGTAGCTCAGATTGGTAGTAGATCATAGAGGCTTGGGTCCTCTGTAGCTCAGTAGGTAGAGTCAGTTGACTTGGTCTCTGTAGAGCTCAGTAGGTAGATCATGGAGCTTGGTCCTATGTACTCAGTAGGTAGGAGCGTGGAGCTTGGTCTCTGTAGCTCAGTAGGTAGATCATGGAGCTTGGTCCTCTGTAATCAGTAGGTAGATCATGAGCTTGGTCCTCTGTAGACTCAGCTTGGGTAGAGGCTGGAGCTTGGTCCTCTGGCAGCTCAGGTGGTAGATCATGGAGCTTGGTCCTCTGTAACTCAGTAGGTAGATCATGAGCTTGGTCCTCTGTAACTCAGTAGGTAGATCATGGAGCTTGGTCCTCTGTAGACTCAGTAGTAGATCAGCTGGAGCTTGGTCCGCTCTGGTAGCTCAGTGGGTCTAGAGGCTGGAGACTTTCCTCTGTGAAGCTCAGTTGGTAGACAAAAAAAGGAGCGGTGCAGCTCGTGAGACTTGTCTGGTGAGCCGTGGAGCTTGGCCTCTGGTGAAGCTCGGTAGTAGATGTCATGGAGCTTGGTCCTCTGTAGTCATCAGTTGGTTGAGCGGTGAGACTTGGTCCGTGCTCGTTAATGGAGCTTGCTCAGTAGTAGACGGGTCAGATCTTCATGGAGCTGGTCCTCTGAGCTCAGTAGGTAGATCATGGAGCTTGGTCTCTGTAGACTCAGTAGGTAGGCGTGGCTTGGTCCTCTGTAGCTCAGTGGTGAGTCATGGAGCTTGGTTCTGTAGCTCAGTAGGTGAGGCATGGAGCTTGGTTCCTGTGCTGTATGTCAGTAGGTAAGAGCGTGGAGCTTGTCTCCTCTGTAGCTCATAGGTTGGAGCGTGGAGCTTGGTCTCTCTGTAGCTCAGTAGGTAGATCATGGAGCTTGGTCCTCTGTAACTCAGTAGGTAGATCATGGAGCTTGGTCCTCTGTACTCAGTTGGTAGAGCGTGGAGCTTGGTCCTCTGTAGCTCAGTTGGAGGATCATGGAGCTTGGTCCTCTGTAGCTCGTGGTAGATCGGGAGCTTGGTCCTCTGTAGCTCAGTTGGTAGAAGCGTGAGCTTGGTCCTCTGTAGCTCAGTGGTAGATCATGGAGCTTGGTCCTCTGTAAGGCTCAGTTGGTAGAGCTTGGAGCTTGGTCCTCTGTTAGCTCAGTAGGTAGATCATGGAGCTTGGTCCTCTGTAGCTCAGTTGGTAGAGCGTGGAGCTTGGTCCTCTGTAAGCTCAGTTGGTAGGTCATGGAGCTTGGTCCTCTGTAGCTCAGTTGGTAGATCATGGAGCTTGGTCCTCTGTAAGGCTTCAGTTGGTAGAGTCATGGAGCTTGGTCCTCTGTAAGTCAGTTGGTAGTCATGGAGCTTGGTCCTCTGTAGCTCAGTGGTAGAGTCATGGAGCTTGGTCCTCTGTACTCAGTAGGCTAGATCATGGAGCTTGGTCTTCTGTACTCAGTGGTAGAGTCATGGAGCTTGGTCCTCTGTACTCAGTGGTAGATCATGGAGCTTGGTCCTCTGTAGCTCAGTTGGTAGGATCATGGAGCTTGGTCCTCTGTACTCAGTGGTAGATCATGGAGCTTGGTCCCTCTGTAACTCAGTTGGTAGATCATGGAGCTTGGTCCTCTGTAGCTCAGTTGGTAGTCATGGAGCTTGGTCCTCTGTAGCTCAGTGTGTAGGTCATGGGCTTGGTCCTCTGTATTCAGGTTGGATGAGAAGGCTGGACTTGGTCCTCTGTACTCAGTTGGTAGGTCATGGAGCTTGGTCCCTGTAGCTCAGTGGTAGATCATGGAGCTTGGTCCTCTGTAGCTCAGTGTGGTAGGTCATGAGTTTGGTCCTCTGTAGCTCAGTTGTGTGAGCGTGGAGCTTGGTCCTCTGTAGCTCAGTTTAGGTAGGTCATGGAGCTGGTCCTCTGTAGCTCAGTTGGTAGTCATGGAGCCTTGGTCCTCTGTAGCTCAGTTGGTAGTCATGGAGCTGTCCTC
>NW_019946736.1:10424-28140 GCF_002910315.2 Salvelinus sp. IW2-2015
TAGGTAGATCATGGAGTGCTTGGTCCTCTGTAACGCTCAAGTGGTAGAGCGTGGAGCTTGGTCCTCTGTAGCTCAGTAGGTAGATCAATGGAGCTTGGTCCTCTGGTAGCTCAGTGTGGTAGCGTGGAGCTTGGTCTCCTGTAGCTCAGTTGGTAGAGTTCATGGAGCTTGGTCCTCTGTAAGCTCAGTGGTGCATCATGGAGCTTGGTCCTCGTGTAGCTCAGTTGGTTAGATCACGTGGAGCTTGGTCCTCTGTAGCTCAGTTGGTAGGTCATGGAGCTTGGTCCTCTGTAAGCTCAGTAGGTAGATCATGGAGCTTGGTCCTCTGTAGCTCAGTTGGTAGACTCATGGGAGCTTGGTCCTCTGTAGCTCAGTTGGTAGATCATGGAGTTGGTCCTCTGTAAGCTCAGTTGGTAGATCATGGGAGCTTGGTCCTCTGTAGCTCAGTTGGTAGAGTCATGGTTGGTTCCTCTGGTAACTCAGTTGTAGGATCATGGAGCTTGGTCCTCTGTAGCTCAGTTGGTAGATCATGGAGCTTGGTCCTCTGTAGCTCAGTGGTAGAGTCATGGAGCTTGGTCCTCTGTAGCTCAGTTGGTAGATCATGGAGCTTGGTCTCTGTAACTCAGTTGGTAGAGCGTGGAGCTTGGTCCTCTGTAGCTCAGTTGGTAGTCATGGAGCTTGGTCCTCTGTAGCTCAGTGGTAGAGCTGGAGCTTGGTCCTCTGTAGCTCAGTTGGTAGGTCATGGAGCTTGGTCCTCTGTAGCTCAGTGGTAGACGTGGAGCTTGGTCCTCTGGTAGCTCGTTGGTAGAGGTCATGGAGCTTGGTCTCTGTAGCTCAGTGGTAGATCATGGAGCTTGGTCCTCTGTAGCTCAGTTGGTAGATAGCGTGGAGCTTGGTCCTCTGTAGCTCAGTGGTAAGTCATGGAGCTTGGTCCTCTGTAGCTCAGTTGGTAGATCATGGAGCTTGGTCCTCTGTAGCTCAGTTGGTAGATCATGGAGCTTGGTCCTCTGTAGCTCAGGTTGGTAGATCATGGAGCTTGGTCCTCTGTAAGCTCAGTTGGTAGTCATGGAGCTTGTCTCTCTGTAGCTCAGTTGGTAGTCATGGAGCTTGTCCTCTGTACTCAGTTGGTAGTCATGGAGCTTGGTCCTCTGTACTCAGTTGGTAGGTCATGGAGCTTGGTCCTCTGTAGCTCAGTTGGTAGGTCATGGAGCTTGGTCCTCTGTAGCTCAGTTGGTAGGTCATGGAGCTTGGTCCTCTGTAGCTCAGTTGGTAGGTTCATGGAGCTTGGTCCTCTGTAGCTCAGTTGGTAGTATGGAGCTTGGTCCTCTGTAGCTCAGTAGGTAGGTCATGGAGCTTGGTCCTCTGTAGCTCAGTAGGTAGGTCATGGAGCTTGTCTTCTCCTGTAGCTCAGTTGGTAGTCATGGAGCTTGTCCTCTGTAGCTCAGTAGGTAGGTCATGGAGCTTGGTCCTCTGTAGCTCAGTAGGTAGGTATAGGAGCTTGGTCCTCTGTACTCAGTTGGTAGAGCGTGAGTTGGTCCTCTGTAGCTCAGTAGGTAGATCATGGAGCGCTTGGTCCTCTGTAGCTCAGTAGGTAGGTCATGGAGCTTGGTCCTCTGTAGCTCAGTAGGTAGGTCATGAGCTTGGTCCTCTGTAGCTCAGTGGTAGATGCATGGAGCTTGGTCCTCTGTAGCTCAGTTGGTAGTCATGGAGCTTGGTCCTCTGTAGCTCAGTAGGTAGGTCAATGGAGCTTGGTCCTCTGTAAGCTCAGTTGGTAGGTCTGGAGCTTGGTCCTCTGTAGCTAGTTGGTAGGTCATGGAGCTTGGTCCTCTGTACTCAGTAGGTAGATATGGAGCTTGGTCCTCTGTACTCAGTAGGTAGATCATGAGCTTGGTCCTCTGTACTCAGTAGGTAGATCATGGAGCTTGGTCCTCTGTAGCTCAGTAGGTAATCATGGAGCTTGGTCTCTGTAACTCAGTAGGTAGATCATGGAGCTTGGTCCTCTGTAACTCAGTAGGTAGAATCAATGGAGCTTGTCCTCTGTAGCTCAGTAGGTGATCAATGGAGCTTGGTCCTCTGTAGCTCAGTAGGTAGATCATGGAGCTTGGTCCTCTGTAACTCAGTTGGTAGACGATGGAGCTTGGTCCTCTGTAACTCAGTTGGTAGATCATGGAGCTTGGTCCTTGTAACTCAGTTGGTAGACATGGAGCTTGGTCCTCTGTAGCTCAGTTGGTAGAGTCATGGAGCTTGGTCCTCTGTAGCTCAGTTGGTAGTCATGGAGCTTGGTCCTCTGTAGCTTCAGTTGGTGATCATGGAGCTTGGTCCTGCTGTAACTCATGTGGTAGGTCATGGAGCTTGGTCCTCTGTAGCTCAGTTGGTAGATCATGGTAGCTTGGTTCCTCTGTAACTCAGTTGGTAGGTCATGGAGCGTGGTCCTCTGTAGCTCAGTTGGGTAGATCATGGAGCTTGGTCCTCTGTAGCTCAGTAGGTAGGTCATGGGAGCGTGTCCTCTGTAGCTCAGTAGGTAGATCATGGAGCGTGGTCCTGTAGCTCAGTGGTAGATCAATGGAGCTTGGTCCTCTGTAGCTCAGTTGGTAGATCATGGAGCGTGGTCAATGCCAGGATAGTGGTTCGATTTCTTGGACCACCCATATGTAAAATCTATAATAATATGCACCATGACTGTAAGTGGATTAAAGAGGTATTAAATGGCATATGTTTAACGTGTCACACCAGTGGTACCTTGTGTACTGCGTATTATTGACTGTCCATATCACATTAGTAAGACTGGTTGCAAATGCATTGACACAGACAGGTATATGAAATACACATTTCTTATCTGCAGCCAGAGAGAGCTGTTGAGGTGTATCAAGAGGCAATGAGAGGGACGGCTCGGGACGCAACCCTGTGGAGAAAGATGGGCCAAGCCTATGTGAAGACCCATCAGTACAACCAGGTATTGGAGACGGGAAAGCTGTGGCAAAGATTCAAGCACAGATACTGCTCAGTTGCTCACACAGGACATTCTTCCCTTTTCAGACTATTTCTCAAGAGTGAAAGCTGTGTTTGTTACCATTTTACTGAGGAATGTTCTCATACTGTTCCCTCCTCACTTCTATGTCTTACCTGATTGGTCCTGCAGGCTGTCAGTCACTGAGTGTTTATATCACTAACCTATTTGGTCCTGCAGGCTGTCAGCACTTAGTGTTTTATCACTACCTGATTGTCCAGCAGGCTGTCAGTCACTTAGTGTTATTATCATTAACCTGATTGGTCTGCAGGCTGTCAGTACACTGAGTGTTTATATCACTAACCTGATTGGTCCTGCAGGCTGTCAGTCCATGAGTGTTTATATCATTAACCTGATTGGTCCTGCAGGCTGTCAGTCACTGAGTTTATATATCACTAAGCTGAATTGGTCCTGCAGGCTGTCAGTCACTTAGTGTTTATATCACTAACCTGATTAGTCCTGCAGGCTGTCAGTCACTGATTGTTTATATCACCTAACCTGACTTGGTCCTGCAAGGCTGTCAGTCACTGGCCTAACATCCTGTTGTCTGTTTCCTCCTTCATAGAGAAACCAAGGTGCTGCTGGTCTAACATCTGTAATGTCCGTTCTCGATCCTTCATAAGAAAAAGGTGCTGCTGGTCTAACATCCTGTATGTCTGTTCTCTCTCTTCATAAAGAAACAAGGTGCTGCTGGTCTAACATCCTGTATGTCTGTTCTCTCCTTCATAAAGAAACAGGTGCTGCTGGTCTAACATCCTGTATGTCTGTTCTCTCCTTCATAAAGAAACCAGGGTGCTGCTGGTCTAACATTCCTGTATGTCTGTTCTCTCCTTTCATAAAGAACAAGGTGCTGCTGGTCTACATCCTGTATGTTCGTTCCTCTCTTTCATAAAGAAACAAGGTGCTGCTGGTCTAACATCCTGTATGTCCGTTCTCTCCTTCATAGAGAAACAAGGTGCTGCTGGTCTAACATCCTGTATGTCTGTTCTCTCCTCATAAGAAACAAGGTGCTGCTGTCTAACATCCTGTATGTCTGTTCTCTCCTTCATAAAGAAACAAGGTGCTGCTGGTCTAACATCCTGTATGTCTGTTCTCTCCTTCATAGAGAAACAAGGTGCTGCTGGTCTAACATCCTGTATGTCTGTTCTCCTCCTTCATAGAGAAACAAGGTGCTGCTGTCTAACATGGGGACTGGGGTGGGGACTGAGAAAGAGCGGGAAAGACAAAATTGATTCACTACACACAGCGGATAATTATAATCATTGAAATGCTAATTCTTTGCACATGAACGGATGCTCATTCGAGAATAATTGCAATGTATATATTTGTCTCTCCATTGAAAACACTCAAATCGTCCTGTAGAGTTCATCAGAGTCTGGGGTTAACTTCCCAGAAGTCACACATATCTTTCGTGGTTGTAGATGGTTAGAATGGACACTTCAGAGTACCATTCAGAAATGTTCTCATAGAATAGAGGCTTCCGCGGTTGTCGGTATTCTCGTACTAGACTTACGTAAATTCAGCTGCAGACGAGTAATTCAACGTCAAAGATTTGCTCTTATTCTGTAGTGATCGATAGTCTCAGAGTTGAACCATTTCCAGCCGTGTAGCCAAAACTACAGCTGTATGGTCTCCGTGGCCTATAGAATTGTACCATTCCAACATGGGGACTCTGTCCCGCGCATTCTCTGACTCGTCATTTGTAGAGTTGTAGTTTCAACCATTTCACATGAAGTATCAGCTGCATGTTTTCTAGTCTAATGTGAATTTTGTCAGGAGTGGGTTTTATACACTTTAGAGAAAAAGGGCGGTCCTGTGAAGCCTAATGTGATGTCTAGGCTCACGGAATATGGCCACTGACTAGTTAATCTTTATATGAAAATCCATACTTAACATCACTTTACATCTTTTCACAAATAGTTTCATGTTTATCACATAACGTTTCACAATATTTCGATGTAAATCTGACAGCTGGGAAATGTACACTTTAAGAGATACGGTTATGTGTGTTTCTGTTACGGGATTTTTATGAATAAATGACTCAAATATTAAATACATTTGACTTGAAAATTATAACTAAACAGAGATACTACTATATTACTGTATGGATGAATGAATCTTATTATAATCATAATGCTGAATATAATGTGTTCCTTGTTAGAAGAATGGAGTTATCTTCAGACAGGCTGGAATGATGTGTTTCCTTAGAGACAGGACATTCTGTCTCTACCCAGGGAGGGGAGAGACCTTGGGCTGGTTGCAGATTGTTTAACAGGTGGCAGACAATCCAAGAACGCTAACTGTACTGCCATTGTATCCGAGAGGAGGAAGGACATTTTAAAACCTATGACGTCATTTTTATTATATAACCTGATGTAAATTGTACTATGATCAGTACTCTCGAGAATAAACGCTATTGATTGATTGATTTTGAGACTGGTTTCTGTCCATTTTATGCTGATAAGTATCTTACAAATYCTTATGTATGGACAGAGTGTTTTRATTGAATTGGTTGATAAACATATAGGAATTAAATTCCTTTAACAATTTCCTGTCCTTCATGAGGTCACCAAATGAAACACACTCGTCATGACTGTCCCTTAAGTGTCTTCGGACCATTCCCCCATTCTCAAAATTAGAAATATTGTTTTGTTCTCCCATTTTGSGGATTAGGAGTTTTGAACTAAGAGAAGCTCTTTGTTGTCTTGCTCACATTGAAGGGAGAGGTTGTTGTTCTGGCACCACACTGCCAGGTCTCTGATCTCCTCCCTATAGGCTGTCTCATCGTTGTCAGGTCTCTGACCTCCTCCCTGTAGGCTGTCTCATCGTTGTCGGTGATCAGGCCAACCACTGATGGTGTTGGAGTGGTGCTTGGTCACGCAGTCGTGGGTGAACAGGGAGTACAGGAGGGGACTAAGCACGCACTCCTGAGGGGCCCCCGTGTTGAGGATCAGCGTGGCAGATGTGTTGTTACCTAACCTTACCACCTGGGGGCAGCCCGTAAGGAAGTCCAGGATCCAGTTGCACAGGGAGGTGTTTAGTCCCAGGGTCCTTAGCTTAGTGATGAGCTTTGAGGGCACTATGGTGTTGAACGCTGAGCTGTAGTTAATGAACAATATTCTCACATAGGTGTTCCTTTTGTCCAGGTGGAACAGGGCAGTGTCGATTGCGTCATCTGTGGATCTGTTGTTGCGGTATGCAAATTGGAGTGGGTCTAGGGTTTCTGGGATAATGGTGTTGATGTGAGCCATGACCAGTCTTTCAAAGCACTTCATGGCTACAGATGTGAGTGCTACGGGGCGGTAGTCATTTAGACAGGTTACCTTSGYKTTCYTGGGCACAGAGACTATGGTCAGTCACTATGAGAGTATTTATATCTAACCTGATTGGTCTTGCAGGCTGTCCGTCACTATGAGAGTATTTATATCTAACCTGATTGGTCTTGCAGGCTGTCCGTCATCTATGAGAAGTAATGGGTTTATTATCTACCTGATTTGGGTCCTTGCAGGCTTCCGTCATATGTAGAAGTATTTATATCGTACCCTGATTGGTCTTGCAGCTGTCCGTGCACTATGAAGAGTATTTATATCTTAACCTGATTTGTCCTTGCAGGCTGCCCGTCAACTATGACGAGTAATTTATATCTAACCTGATTGGGTCTTGCAGGCTTGCCCGTCACTACTGGAGCGTATTTTCATATGCTAACCTGATTGGGTCTTGCAGGCTGTCCGTCATATGAGAGATTTAATGTCTAACCTTTGGTCTTGCAGGCTGTCTGTCCACTATTGAGAAGTATTTATCATTAACCTGATTGGTCTTGCAGGCTGATCAGTCACTATGAGAGTATTTAATATCTAACCTGAATTGGTCTTGCCAGGCCTGTCCGTCACTATGAGAGTATTTTATATCTAACCTGATTGGTCTTGCAAGGCTGTCCAGTCACATGAGAGTATTTATAATCTAACCGATTGGTACCTTGCAGGGCTGTCAGTCACTATGAGAGTAATTTATATCTAACCTGATGCGTCTTGCAGGCTGTCCGTCACTATGAGAGTAATCTTATATCTAACCTGATTGGTCCTTGCAAGGCCCTGTCCGTCACTCATGACGAGTATTTCATATCTAACCTGATTGGTCTGCAAGGCTGTCCGTCACTATGAGAGTATTTATATCAAGCTGAATTGGTCCTGCAGGCTGTCAGTCACTCTGAGAGTATTTATATTCTAACCTGATTGGTCTTGCAAGGCTGTCCCGTCACTATGAGAGTATTTATATCTAACCTGATTGGTTCTTGCAGGCTGTCCTCACTATGAGAGGTATTTATATCTAACCTGATTGGTCTTGCAGGCTGTTCCGTCCACTATGAGAGTAATTTATATCTAACCTGTTGGTCTTGCAGGCTGTCGCACTATGAGAGTAATTTTATTCTAACCTGATTGGTCCTTTGCAGGTGTCCGTCAAGTATAGAGTATTTATATCTAACCTGATTGGTCTTGCAAGGCTGCCCCGTCAGCTCTGAGAGTATTGTATATCTAACCTGATTGGTCTTGGCAGGCTTCCGTCACTATGAGAGTATTTATGTTACCATTGGTCTTGCAGGCTGTCTGTCACTATGAGAGTATCTTAATATCTAACCTGATTGGTCTTGGCAGGCTGTAGTCACTATGAGCGTAATTTATATCTAACCTGATTGGTCTTGCAGGCTGTCCGCGTCAGCTATGAGAGTATTATATTACACCTGATTGGTCTTGCACGTTTTGACTGTCAGTCACTTATGAGAGTATTTTTATATCTAACTGATTGGTCTTTGCAGGCTGTCAGTCACTATGAGAGTAAATTATATCTAACCTGATTGGTCTTCTGCAGGCTTCGTCATATGAGAGTTATTTAATATCTACCTGATTGGTCCTTGCAGGCTTCCGTCAACTATGAAGAGTATTTATATCTAACCTGATTGGTCTTGCAGGCTGATCCGGTCACTATGAGAGTATTTATATCTACCTGACTTGGTCTTGCAGGCCTGTCAGTCACCTATGCAGAGTAAATTTTATACTCTAACGCTGATTGGTCTTGCAGGCTGTCCGTCACTATGAGAAGTATTTATAATCCTTAACCTGATTGGTCCTTGCGGCTGTTCCGGTCGCACTATGAGAGTATTTCTATATCTAACCTGATTGGTCTTGCAGCTGTTTGCCCCGTCAATAAAAACTTTGAGAGTATTTATATCTACTGATTGGTCCTTGCAGGCATGTCCCGTCACTATGATGAGTATTTATATCTAGACCTGATTGGTTTTGCAGGCTGTCCGTCAACTATGAGAGTGCAGTGAAGGCTGGGCGGTCAATAGCTCTCTGGTGGTGGACCTGGTAAGCTGCTCCTGAAAGCTGGTCAGTATGGCAAGCCAGGGACCTCTGATGACGCTCTGCACTGTGATGAATGGTACAACTGACCCTCCAGCCTGATGAGCAACGTACAGTCTTCATTGCTGCTAAGCCAGAGAACTATGCTGACTCAGGGGACGTCAGGACACCTGAGAAGGTTAAGCTTGGAGTTACGGTTACTCTGGAGAAGTCAAGAGTTAAGGGGTTCTGACGGAGGTCAGGGTTTGCGGGAAGGTGAGAGTTTAGGGTTACTATGGAGAGAGTTAGGGTTTTAACTAGGAGAGGGTTAGGGTTACTATGGAGAAGGTCAGGGTTAGGAGTTACTCACTGGAGAAAGGTTAGAGTTAGGGTTACTTACTGGGAGAAGGTGAGAGTTCGGGTTACTATGGAGAAAGTCAGGGTTAGATTGAAGGGTAACACTATGGAAGAAGGGTTAGAGTTAGGTCTGACGTATGGAGAAGGTCAGGGGTTAGATTTAGGGTTCTATGGAGAAGGTCGGGTAGGGTTACTTGGAGAGATGTAGGGTTATGGAGAGGGGTTAGGGTTTCTAATGGAGAAGGTTAGAGTTAGGGTTACTGTGGAGAAGGTTAGAGTTAGGGTTACTTATGGGTAGAAGGTTAGGGTTTCTCTGGAGAAGGTTAAAGGGTTATCTCTGAGAAGGTTAGGGTTACTCTGGAGAAGGTCAGGGTTACTCTGGAGAAGTAAGAGTTAGGGTTACTATGGAGTAAGGTTAGGGTTCTGGAGAAGGTTAGGGTTACCTGGAGAAGGTTAGGTTCTCTGGAGAAGGTAGGGCCTCACTACGCTGATCCTAGTCCAGAGAACATTGGAGAAGGTCTTAGAACAATGAATAGTTGATACGTCATTTTCCGACTTTGTGTTATGTTGTCAGTAACCAGACAGTTAAGTAACTAGTACTCTCGTTTTGACTGTAGCTGTTGTGAAGTGTACAGTGTTATGTGGGGGGATCTGTGTCACTCATGGTGCCACTGTGTGAGGAGGACTTCTTTCCAAATGGGCTGTGTGTTTCTTAGCACGTGTCTGTCTCTCCCAGGCCCACACAGTGTCCAGGAGAGTGTCCTGACCGGTGTCAAACAGAGCGCACCAGAGCTGCTGGAACAAGGGAGAAACGTGCTGTGTTCCATCTGTTTGTCAGTGGCCAGACATCTACCGTAGGCAAGGACCGATGTAAGAGCCAGGACCAAAGTATTATTAAAAACCAGGCTATAGTAGCCATCGGGAGACAGACAGGAAACAGGTTAGTATTACTAACAACCAGGCTATAGTAGCCATCAGGAGGACAGACAACAAGGTTGTATTACCCCAGGCTATGTGGGCCTCGGGAGGACCGACAACAAGGTTAGTATTACACGACTAGGCTATAGTAGCCAATCAGGAGGAAGACAGGAATTCCTAACCAGGTATAGTATTCGACGATGAAAATATTATACTAACCCGAGGCTAGTTAGCCATCGGAGGACAGACAACAAGGTTTAGTTATCCTAAAACAAGGCTATAGTAAGCCATAGGAGGAACAGACAACAGGTTAAGTTATATCTACACACCAGGTCATAGTAACCATAGGAGGACAGAACAACCAAGGTTATAAAACAGGTATTGCCACTCAGAGCGCACATAGATCTCACAGGCTATATGTAGTCATCAAGGAGGCGTTACAACAGGGTTAGTATTTAACTACAACCAGGCTATAGTAGCACATCGGGAGACAGACAAAAAGGTTAGTGTATTACTACAAAGGTCCTATAGTAGCCTGCGGAGGAAGAAACAACAAGTTAGTATTGACAACCCATGCTATATAGCCATCGGGAGGACAGACAACAAGTTAGTATATACTACAACAGGCTATAGTGCAATCGCGGGAGGAAAGAAACAGGTAGTATTACTACAACCAGGCTATAGTAGGCATCAAGGACGTACAGACAACAAGGTTGTATTACTAAACCAGCTATAGTTGCCATTCGGGAGGGACAGACAACAAAGTAAGTATTGACTACAACACAGGCTATAGTAGCCATCGGGAGGACAGACAACAAGGTTAGTATTACTACAACTAGCTATAGTAGCCTGGTTTTGTAGTAATACTCACCTGTTTGTCTGTCCTCCCGATGGCGCTACTAATAGCATGGCTTGTAAGTATACTAACCTTCGTTGTCTGTCCTCCCGATGGCTACTAATACGCCTGGTTGTGAGTAAATACTGAACTTTGTTGTCGCTGTCCTCGCGATGGCAACATATAGCTAGGTTGTAGTAAATACTAACTGTTGTTCTGTCCTCCTGATGTGCTAACTCATAGCCCTGGTTGTAGTCAATACTAACTTGTTGTCTGTCTCTCCGATGGTAACATACGCTGGGTTGTAGTAATATCTAACCTTGTTGTCTGTCCTCTCCCGATGGCTTAACTATTAGCCTGGTTGTAGTAATACTCAATTGTTGTCTGCTCCATCTGCTATGGCTACTATAAGCCTGGTGTAGTAATACTAATTGTTGTCTGTCCTCCTGATGGCTATATGCCGTGTGTAGTAAATCTAACCTTGTGTCCTGTCCTCCCTGATGGCTACTATAGCTGGGTTGTAGTAAGTAGCTAACCTGTTGTACTGTCCCTCCGATGTGCTTACTATAGCTGGTTTGTAGTAATCACTAACCTTGTTGTACTGTCCTCCCTGAAGCACTATGCCTGGGTTGTAGTAATAATAAAGCTTGTTGTCTGTCCTCCGATGCTACATAGCCTGGTTTAGTAATAGCTAACCTGTTGTCTGTCCTCACTGTGCTACTATAGCCGGTTGTAGTAATGACTAACCTTGTTGTAGTCCTCCTGATGGACTATAATGCCTGGTTGTAGTATATAACTGTTGTCTGTCGTGCCTGATGGCTAATATAGGCTGGTTGTAGTAATACTACTTTTTGCTCGATGGTTATAGCTGTGTGTCCTACTGGTTGCTCCTGGCTCTAATGCGTGGAATTTGTTGTCTCAGCTATAGCCTGGTTGTACGTAATGACTACCTTGTTGTCTGTCCTCCCGAATGGCTACTATAACTGGTGTATGATACTATTTGTGTTGTCATGATATACTAGCCTTGTGTTCTACGTTTGTCTGTCCTCGAGCATATCTGGTGATATGTCTTTACTGGCCTGCACGGTAGTGTCCTGGCCAGCTGACAAACAGCTGAGAACACAGCAGGTTCTCCCTTGTTTCCAGCAGCTCTGGGCGGCTCTGTTTGACCCTGCTTCAGGCACAATCTCTCCGACACTGTTGGGCACTGGGAGAGACAGACACGTGTAAGAACACAAGCCCATTTTGGGAAAGGAAGTCTCCTCACCACAGGGCACATGAGTTGAACAACAGATCCCCCAACATAGAATCTGTTACACTTGTCAAAACTGAGCTTCAGTAAACTGAGAGGTACTAGTTCGTACTGGTCTTTACTGACAACATTAAACACAAGGTGGAAAATGAACCTGTACACAATGTCATTGTTTAAGACCTTCTCCAATAGTTTCCTTGGATGATCAGCGTAGTGAGCCCTCTTTCAAACCCTAACTCTCCAGAGTAAACCTAACCTTCTCGCAAGTATCTCCTAACCTCTCCAGTAAGTAAACCTTCTCAATACTCTAACCTAATTCTCAGAGTACCCTGACTTTTCCAGAGTAACGCCTAACCTTCCTCTCAAGAGTAACCACTAACGCATTCTCCAGAGTAACTAACCATTCTCCATAGTACCCTAAACTCTAACCTTCTCCAGAGTAACCTAAGCTCTAACCTTCTCGCATAGTAACATAAACCTTCCATAGTAACAGCTATTTCTCCAGGTAACGCTAAGCCCTGACTTCTCCAACTAGTAACCTAAAATCTAACTGAACTTCCTCCATAGTAACCTTTACTCATAACTTCTCCATAGTGACCTATATCTAACCCTGACTTCTCCATAGTCACCTAACTCTCACTTCTCCAGAGTAACTAACTTACCTCTCCAAGTACCTAACTGACCTTCTCCATGAGTAACCCCCTAACCTCTCCCATAGTAACCCTAACTCTCCCATAGGTAACCACTACAATCTCACATTTCCGCAGAGTAACCTGACTTCTCCAGTAAAACCTAGCTCTGACCTTCTCCGAGTAACCGTAAACTCAAGCCTTACCTTCTCTAGTGTGTCCTGAACGATCCTGGTCCAGCATAGTGGTGCTCTGGGCTACGCAGCAGAAAGTACTGTAACGTTGCTCTTCAGGCTGGAGGACGGTTCAGTGGCTCTCACACAGTGCGAGCGGTCATCAGAGTCCTCTGGGCTTGTCCATACTGACGCATGCTTCAGGAGGCAAGCTCTCCAGGTCCACCACCAGAGAGTCATGACCGCCCAGCTTCACTGCACTCTCATTAGTGAGGAACAGCCCTGCAAGAATATCATGGTTAGATATAAATTATCTATAGTGAGGACAGGCTGCAGACCAATCAGGTTAGATATGAAATACTGCTATAGTGACGGACAGCTGCAAGACTAATCGGTTAGATATTAAATACTCTCATAGTGACGGACATGCCTGCAAGACCATCAGGTTCGATATAAATATCTCATTAGTGGACCGCGACAGCCTGCAGACCAATCCGGTTAGATATAAATACTCGTCACTAGTGACTGCAGCTGCAAGACCCAATCAGGTTAGATATAAATACCTCAGAGTGACGGACAGCCTGCAAGACCAATCAGGTTAGATAATAAATTACTCTCAAGCTGACGGAAACAGCCTGCAAGACAATCAGGTTTAGATATAAATACTCTCATAGTGACGGACAGCCTGCAAGAAGACAATCAGGTTAGATTAAATACTCTCATAGTGGACTTGACAGCCTGCTAAGACCAAACTAGGTTAGACTATAAATACTCTGATAGTGACTGACAGCCTGCAAGACCAATAAGGTTAGATATAAATATGTCTCATAGATGACCGGACAGCCTGCAAGACCAATCAGGTTAGATATAATACTCTCATAGTGAACTGCTTGACAGCCTGCAAGACCAAAATCAGGTTAAGATATAAAATACTCCTTCAATTAGTGAACAGACAGCCTGCAAGACCATAGGGTTAGACTAAATACTCTATAGTGACGGACAGCCTGCAAGACAATCAGGTTAGATCATAAATAACTCTCATAGTGACAAAAATCGAGGATACTTATACGTACGACTTGACGGCTCTTGGGCAGCCTGCAGACAATCAGGTTTAGCTATAAATACTTCTCATAGTGACGGCTACAGCCTGCAAGACAATCAGGTTAGCATAAAAATACTCTCATAGTGAACGCGCCAGCCTGCAAGAACCAATAGCGTTAGATATCAAATAACTTCTCATAGTGACGGACAGCCTGCAAGACCATTATCAGGTTAGATATATAATATCTCATAGTGACGGACAGCTGCAAGACCAATCGGGTTAGATATAAATACTCTCATAGTGAGGACAGCTGCAAGACCACTGGCAGGTTAGATATAAGGGATACTCTCTCATAGTGATGACAGCCCTGGGCAAGACCAATCAGGTTAGCCTATAATACTCTCATCGTGAAGGACAGCCTGCAAAAGACCAATCAGGTTAGATATAAATACTCTCATAGTGACGGACAGCCTGCAACGACCAATCGGTTTCAGATATAAATACTCTCATAGTGACGGAACAGCCTGCAAGACCCAATCAGGTTAGATAATAAATACTCTCATAGTGACTGATCAGCACTGACAAGACTCAATTCAGGTTAGAATATACAAGTAACTCTCATAGTTGGACTGACAGCCTGCTATAGACCGAATCAGTGTAGATATAAATACTCTCAATAGTTGGACGGACAGCCTGCAAGACCGATTTATCAAGTGTTAAGATTATAAATACTCTCTATAGTGACTGACAGCTGCACAGACCAATCACGGTTATGATATAATTTCTCTCATAGTGTACTTAGACAGCCTGCTAAGACTAATTAGGGTTAGACATAATACTCTTCAGATAGTGTACGGCAGCCTGCAAGACCAATCAGGTTTAAGATATATAATACTCTCATAGTGACGGGCAGCCTGCAGACAATCAGGTTAGATATAAATATCTCATAGTGACGGGCAGCCCGCTGCAAGACCAATCAGGTTAGCTAAAATACTCCTTATAGTGAGGAACCGCCTGCAGACCATATCAAGGTTTAGATTATAAATAACTCTCATAGTGAGGACACCTGCAAGATCCAAATCAGATTTAGATATAATACTCTCATAGTGACGGATCAGCCTGCAAAGACGCAATCCGGGTTAGATATAAAATCTCATAGTGAGGGACAGCCTGCAAGACAACACGGTTAGATATAAATACTCTCAAGTGACTGAACATAGTCTCTGTGCCCAGGAAAAGCGAAGGTACTGTTCTAAATGACTACGCCCGTAGCACTCACATCTGTAGGCCATGAAGTGTTGAAAGGACTGGTCATGGCTCACATCACACCATTATCCAGAAAACCCTAGACCACACTCCAATTGTGCATACCGCAAGAACAGATCCACAGATGACGCAATCGAACACTGCCGTCTGTTCACCTGGACAAAAGGAACACTATGTGAAGAATAATTGTTTCAATTTAACTACAGCTCAGCGTTTCAAACACCATAGTGCCCTCACAAGCTCATACCTAGGAGCTAAGGACGCCTGGGATTCAAGGGCACATCCCGTGCAACTGGATCCTGGACTTCCTTACGGGCTGCCCCCAGGTGGGATAAGTGTTAGGTAAACACAATCTGCCACGCTGAACTCAACACGGGGGCCCCAGGAGTTGCGTAGCTTAGTCCCCTCCTAGTATCCCTGTTACCCACGATGCGTGACAAGCACCACTCCAACACCATCAGTGGGTTAGGCCCTGACACCGACACGATGAGAAACTCCGCCAGCCTACAGGGAGGAGGTCAGAGACCTGAAACGATGACGACGCTATTAGGGAGGAGATCAGAGACCTGAGCAGTGCGGTGGGTGCGCAGAACAACACTACTCCTTCAATGTGAGCAAGACAACAAAGAGCTTCTCTTAGTTCAATAACTCCTAATCGCCCAAAATGGGAGAACAAAACAATATTTCTAATTTTGAGAAAATGGGGGAATGGTCCGAAGACACTTAAGGGACAGTCTATGCGAGTGTGTTTCATTTCGTGCACCTCATTGAAGGAAGGAAATTGTTAAAGGAATGTTAATTCTATATATTGTTTATCACCAATTCAATTAAACACTCTGTCCATACATAAGATTTTGTAAGAATACTTATCAGCATAAAATGGGACAGAAACCAGTTCAAAATCAATCAATCAAAATAGCGTTTTATTCTCGAGATGTACTGATCATAGTACAATATTACATCTAGGTTAAATCATAAAAATGACGTCATAGGGTTTTAAAATGTCCTTCCTCCTCTCGGATACATATGGCAGTAAGTTAAGCCGTTCTTTGATTGTCCCTGCCACGTTAAACAATCTGCACCAGCCCAAGGTCTCTCTCCTCCCTGGGTAGGTACACGAATGTCCTGTAAGGAACAATCATCCCAACCTGGTTCCTGTAAGACGCCAAGGTCTCATCCCCCTCCCTGGGTAGATGACAGAATGCTCCTGTAAGGAACACATCTATCAGCCTGTCTCTGAAGGACCCAAGGTCTTTCCCCTCCCTGGGTAGAGACAGAATGGTCCCTGTAAGTAACACTCATTCCAGCCCTGTCTGAAGATAACTCCTTCCTTTCTAACAAGGCCACACTTTATATTCAGCATTATGATTCCATAGGTTCATTCATCCATTACAGTAATATGTAGTATTCTTGGTTTAGTTTATAATTCGACTAAGTCAAATGTAGTTTAAATTTGAGTCATTTATTCATAAAAATGCCCGATAACAGAAACACACATAACCGTAATCTCTTAAATGTGACATTTCCCAGCTGTCAGTATTATTCTAATCGAAATATTGTGAAACGTATGTGTTAAACATGAAACTATTTATGTGAAAAGATGTTGAAGTGATGTAGAGTATGGATTTTCATATAAAGATTAACTAAGTCAGTGGCCATACTTCCCGTGAGCAGACATCAACATTAGGCTTCAAGGACCGCTCCTTGTTTCTCTAAAAGTGTATAAAACCCACTCCTCGACAATTCACATTAGACACGAAAAATGCAGCTGGATACTTTCATGTGAAATGGTTGAAATACAACTCTACCAAATGACGAGTCAGACGAATGCCCGGGACAGAGTCCCCATGTTGGAATGGCTACAATTCCTATAGGCCACGAGACCATACAGCTGTAGGTTTTGCTACACGGCTTGGAAATGGTTCAAGCTCTGAGACTATCGCAGTCACTAAGAATAAAGAGAAATCTTTGACGTTGAATTACCGTCTGCAGCTGGAATTTACCCGTTAAGTCTAGTAGAAGATTACCGACAACCGCGGAAGCCTCGTATTCTATGAGAACATTTCTGAATGGTACTCTGAAGTGTCCATTCTAACCATTACAACCCACGAAAGATATGTGACTTCTGGTGAAAGTTACCCCCAGCCCTCTGATAAGACACTCTACAGGACGATTTAGTGTTTTCAATATGCGCAGAGACAAAGTTATACTTGCAAGTCTATTTCTCGAATGAGCATTCCGTTCATGTGCAAAGAATTAGCATTTCAATGAATTATAATTATCCGCTGTGTGTGGTGAATCAATTTTGTCTTTCCCGCTCTTTCTCAGTCCCCACCCCAGTCCCCCATGTTAGACCACAGCAGCACCTGTTTTCTCTATGAAGGAGAGAACAGACATACGGATGTTAGACCAGCAGCACTTGTTCTTATGAGGAGAAGAACAGACATACAGGATGTTAGACCAGCGAGCAACTTGTTTCTTTTATGAATAGGAGAGAAACAGACATCACCAGGATGTTAAGACAGCAGCACCTTGTTCTTCTATGAAGGAGAGAAAGACATACAGGATGTTAGAACCAGCAGCACGCTTTTGTTTCTCTATGAAGAGCGAAACGGACATACCAGGATGTTAAGACGCAGCAAGCACCTTGTTTCTTTATGAAGGAGAGAACGCACATACCAGCGATGGTTAGAACCAGCAGCATTGTTTCTCTATGAAGGAGAGAACAAGCTACATCAGGATGTTAGAAACCCAAGCAGCACCTTGTTTCTTTTAATGAGGAGAGAAACGTGACATACAAGGATGTTAGACCAGCAGCACCTTGTTTCTTTATGAAGGAGAGAACAGAATACAGGATTTAGACCAAACAGCACCTTGTTCTTTATGAAAGAGAACAGT
>NW_019946737.1:0-5000 GCF_002910315.2 Salvelinus sp. IW2-2015
CATACAGCCTATAGCAGGGTTTACATTCAGATACATACAGCCTATAGCAGGGTTTACATTCAGATGCATACAGCCTATAGCAGGGCAGGTGTAATAGCCTACACTCCATGAATGCAGATTTCAGTTGATGGGGTAAAACTACATGAAATAACAAAATGGTTGCACATGTACAGATGTTATATKAATATTTATCTTACATTAGAAKATATAGAATCACTTGAAAATGATAGATATACAGATTATACAGGCAGATATGTGTATAACTAAAATGACAGCAATAAGGAGAGACTGTGTGGTACAGAAATGGAGAGGTATTGGTTGAAGAGAATACAGCAGATGTAATCGATAGTTAGGTAATGACCTCGCTGTAAAGCAGTCCATCTAAGCGGTCAATGTATTGACATGAACCAGACAGACAGACAGACAGACAGACAGACAGACAGACAGACAGACAGACAGACAGCTCCATGCCTGCCCTGCTATATCTCCTGACTGCAGTGTCAACCACCGTACTCTATACACAGTCCTCTCTGTACACATCTTCTGAACATATACCCTTCTTACAACTCATGTTTGAAATATATGTGACATTATTGCATTGTCTGATTTGCTTTTGCATCGTGTATATTTTCTTAATTCAAATATGTGTAGTTCATTCTGCTTGAGTGCAGGACATGCAGAGTAAATCCATTACAATGTTTAAATGTCACCAACATGAAAAATCTATTTATATAGGCTTATAGTAATCGTAGTTCAGAGAAAATGATAACGCATGACTTTAAAGATGTTTAAAATCTTAGAACTGCGAATTATTCACAAAGTGCTTAGGGGAAATAAATACAATAGAACTATTATAGAGTTCTGCTAGAATCCTCTGCTATAGGCCATGAGTTCTGCTAGAATCCTCTGCTATAGGCCATGAGTTCTGCTAGAATCCTCTGCTATGGCCATGAGTTTGCTAGAATCCTCTGCTATAGGCCATGAGTTCTGCTAGAATCCTCTGCTATAGGCCCATGGAGTTCTGCTAGAATCCTCTGCTATAGGCCATGAGTTACAAACTCAACAATAATAACAGTAATAAAGTATAATGGCATATTTAGAAAATTGCTGAACTATTTTAATAACAAAAAAATAATACAATACAGTATTATTATTATACCATTGTGTTCATGCTTGGCCATTATTAACATATATTAGGTATAATAATAACCTATATAATTACTATAGTTTATATTTTCCACTAACATTTCTGATGTGTTAATCCACCTATTGCTTGTATTGGGATCAAATACCGCTGCATGCCTGCATCTCAGATGCTGTAACAATACTGAGGAGATAGAGAAAACATGTCAAGCTATAGAAGCGACTGTACCTCGTCCGTAAGGTCTCGGCCCATAGTCGACCTGTCGCACTTCAGAGGAAGCCGCGTTACAGCACCCGCCTTGCAGAGAGAGAGGGAAGAATTTAGAGGGCGAGGCTAATTAAGAGCAGAGATTTAGATTGAAAACATACCCTGACGCTGTATGGGTACCGGCCCTATTTCTTCAACATTTTCTCGGGATCTTCCTTCGCCTGACTGGCATTAGACCCTCACAGAAGAGGTGCACCGCGGCAACATTTTACGAGCCCTAAGTAATCCTTGAGTTGTTCCACACCCCTCCGCTTTTGAAGCGCAAGGGGAAATAAAATGACATGGCTTAATTGTTGGTTATTGAGGGGGAATTAGCCTACTAGTGATGGACCAATTAGAGGCGCAGTGATATCACTAACTGTGGACTGTTTAACTTGCAAAGGTCGATATTAATATCCATGCATGTACCCAAAACAAAGTACTCAATTACGACGTCAAAATATATTACACCGTAATGATTTGGAAGGCTTAAAAAGATAGTTTAACAAAATTTATGGGGAGTTTACATAACGAAATATGATAATAATTTCCCTGCCGATTATACATAAAATGATCCGCACATTCCTAAATATAAAGAAAGCAGATGCAATTATTTGACAATTTGTTGAGTCTATTTTATTGATTTAACTCGTATATCTGCTTTTGCAGATAATTTAATATAAGGCTATGTTTATAAATCCTCTTATCACCAACAGACAAAAATAAAAACCAAAAGCCAGGCGATAGGCAATAGAGAGGAGGTAGGCCTATATTCCATTTTATAAGGGTATAGGCGTAATCTTCGTTGTAATTCTTAATAATTTACTTCAATTACAAGCATTATAACGGTTAGATTTGCATTGAAGTATTCGACCATGAAAAGATGGCAGTCAAGGAAAAAAACTGAGAATCTAAAAATGAAATTATTCTTACTAGAAGTCTGGAGAAACGATGCGAAACATGCCAGGCCTTTCCCAATCAATTGTTTGCCATTCATGGTTTCTGCATTTTCGATTTCGTTTCTTATACTTATGTTCAAAAGGTAGCCTGATTGAAAAAGACATATGATATCTAAACAAAATTAAAACCATGTCTCTCTCTCTGTTGCTTGTCTCTCTATTTGTACTCATGCAAAAGGCAATGTATGCATTTAATTGACATGCACTTCCTATTTAGATTTGATTGCATCGAATTAGCACATTACTCGTCGTAAAAATACACTTCTTATGAGAAGCAGGTGTTGACATAGTGTGACGTTGAGGTTGCAAATCTAATAAATTAAATATATCAAAAAACAACAAATATCCAACCAGGTTAAATTGTTGTTTTTACAATTCATTCTATGGTAATTTAGACAATTGTTTTGGTTCTTTTTTTAGATGACATTCCTTGGCATATAATTGCACACCTGCTGTAAATTGTGTTTGAACATATGCATGCTATTCTATAACTGAAAATAAGAATTGAAAAAATAAATGTAATCATACACGAACACGTAATTATTGCATGTTCCCTAATGACTTGTATAGGTAGACTACTTTGCAGTGAACGTATAAATCAGAGGATATCAAATGGTTTGAGAGTGGATTCTTCGCTGCAAAATCACAACCAACACCCGTAAACAACATGCCCTCACTCACATCAACACATACTGCTCCTGCTTTGCGGCTCAATCGATTGCATTGAAATAATTTGCCCTAACACCGATAAAACGCACCCATGACTCATGTCACTTAGCTGATCTTTAAAGGGAGGAGGATTTGAAACACGAGCCCCATAACACTCATTTCTCCCAATACCCCAAGGCGCGCGCGGCTCGGCAAACACAAAGTCATTATCGGTTAGATTCCAATAAGGCAGTCTGTCAAGGTGAGGCTTCTTTGGAGAATTTTTGTCATGCCTACTAAACATGGAAAGATGCCTTCTAAGTGGTGCAGGGAGGATAAATAACAACGAGTCCCACAGCTGATTATATTGAAACAACGGCGCGCATTTGTAAAAAGGGGGATTGCGAAACGTGAGTCCCAGCAGATGCTGGATGCTCCTCGGTGTATGAGCGCGGGGGCCCATCCACCTGCACGCAGATGCCGCGCGAGGACAAATGAGAGCGAGCCAGGAGCATCTTCGTGCGATATGTGTTCCGTTATTCCAATCGACATGTCAATAGCTTTGCTGTAGTTTATATTAATAATACACACAGCTCAAAACATATGCTGAAAGTGAGAGGATGCATCATGCGTGTCCAATATGGTGTGCAGATGTGCATGAAAAAAAAGTGCAGCCACTGACAATTCTCCACACATGCATCATAACATTTAGAGAAAGGTAAATAAAGGGAATCATGTGTGAATAATTTCACTGAATAGGAGCAAACAATTTCACACATTTAGGTGAGCACAGTCATGGAAATATTGGCAACAGGGTTTAAATCACCCAAAACAACGCGTATTTCTTTAAATTGCTTTAAGTAATTGCTCAATTAAAAAAACGATATTCATATGCACAACATCCGTGATAAAAGTAGTAGAAAAGACTGATTCATAAAAAACCACTAATACGTTTATTTTCAAACTCGACACAGCAGAGACTGGCGATTGCACAAGGTCTGCCTGCCGCGGCCTTCGCATACGTAACAGCGTGTGCATGGTACGGAGACACACACAGGTTCCACTATGATTAATTACCAACTAACTACCCTCCTTTACAACTCCCCTCTCTGTTTCTACTCCTTTACCTCAACGCACTGTACATCACCAAGGAAACCACCTAACGCCCCCACAGCCACACTCCCTTTAAAAACTAGAACGCCGAGATATTTTATACTTCTCAAAAAAGCCAAAGTCATAAAACACACGACTGTGAACAGGAACGATAACGGACGCTAGTTGTCGGAGGAAATGTGAACTTTCCTCAGTTATAGGTATCCGTTATCGCTCTTCCAGGCTCTGGCTATTCACTCACGGCTGCCTGTCTCTAGCCCGTGTTCGAGGCTTCCTGAGCGGACCACATGTAGTCAATTGTCCGACCCAGAGGGCGACTCTTCCACAGTCTTTATCAGCGCGGGTTACACAAACACTACAATTTCTGCTTTTGAACTATATTGCACAGACAAATTAGGAGGAGTGGGGTGAGCGCAACCGTAACCAAACGAGGCAAGGGTCAATCCGGTGAAATAACGCATGGCTTCTTATATTTCGTTCCTTTTTGTAAAKATTAAAATGTATGCTGTCTTTTATAGGAACTAATATGCAATTCAATTACAACATTTGATCATTATTTCAGGAAAAGAGTGCAGTGCACAATGTCAGGTGCATATACACTCACAAGCACACACACTCTCTCACACACCAGACCCAAACTGCACAGGATTACTATTTGACAAAATAGCCTAAAAAAATGGCAAGGCAAATAAAACAAAGAAATGAAGACTGAAAAATGCAAAGATGAGTGAATAATCATGTCAACCCACATAATATTAACTCTTTCAAAAACAAAACAGTATCCCACACACACTCACATATTCCCCCCTCTCTCTCTCTTTCTCCCCCACACACACACACACCCACCCACACATCACCAGCAGCACCTACCACAACACCTAAACACACAC
>NW_019946737.1:10000-22093 GCF_002910315.2 Salvelinus sp. IW2-2015
TGGAAGATCATCAGGCTCGTTATCAGTGTTGCAACTCATTAGAATAAAAGTGAAGAGAGAGAGAGAGGGAGGGAGAGGTGGCACTGCAGTGACTAGGGGGAGGGAGGGTGTGCGTGATGTGGACGCGGTGGGGGGGGGGCTGAGGGGGTAGTGTGTGTGTGCGCATGCGTGCGCATCTATACATGAGACAGAGAGAGAGAGAGAGACAGAGAGAGAGGGACAGAAAGAGAGAGAGAGAGAGGTGTCAGTATTCATCTGTGTGTTGAGCTAGTGTGTAGTTATTCACTTAGATCTGTATTGTGATAGTCCACTGGTGTGTTGTAGTGGTTCTCTTCCCCTCTCTCCCGTTGGGGACAGACTTCCTGGGCAGCACTATATGACAGGGTGCAGTTCATTTCATAGATGGGCTGCATCCACTCAGGCTTGCAGGGATCAATACGAGTCTGTGCATGAGGTTACTCCCCTGCCATAGCATCCCACACCCAAGTGACCACACTCTCAGTCTGTTCTGAAACATTGCATGAGTCTCAGTGAAAGGCAGTTGGACAGCTGTCAGCTGTCTTTCTACACTAGACGACCTACAGAATGTCCACAAACGTTACAAATATAACAAAGCTGAGCTGTATTCATTTGTTCATTCATTGATGTCTTCATTCATTCATGTATTAATTAATTCAATGAATGAATGAAATTGTTCACTCACTCCAACATGACTGCACATGACAGTTAACGTCTCCTGTTAGCCCAAATCAGCCTCTCTGTTACAGCAGACCATGAATGGTGCTGGGTGACGACATCGTCCCCTGGGTCATTTGCACATCACAGGAGGTCATGACTAGACAGGAAATGGTTCCAACCTTGACCTCTGACCTGTCCCAGACGGTACCTGTGCGCTCGGCCCAGAGGGGGGCACTGTGTACCCCTTCTGTCACATGGCCTCTATTGTTTTATGATGGGATATTACACTATTWACAGATTTTTYTAGATGTATTTTATTAGGTTCATTGATTTGATAGTTGTGTAGAGTAATACAACAAAAAACATAGTTGAGTGAGTTGGACTTAAAAACTGAAGACTGTAAAACATTTACATTTGAATCATTTAGCAGATGCTCTTATCCAGAGCGACTTACAGTAGTGAGAGRATACATTTTCATACTCTATTTGTAATGGTCCCCCGTGGSAATCAAACCCACAACCCRGGTGTTGCAAGTGCCATGCTTTACCAACRGAGKCAATACAGGGCCATTAAAGGTACTTCACTGTTGATTATAATGATTTGTTCATCAAATACAACATTTTAACTAATAATATTCCAAAGATAAAGATCGAAAGAGAGATGCTACTCTACGGCCTTCCTTCCTGCCCTGCCTTCCCCTCAGGGTTGCTAAACACCATGCTAACTCCACCACTCCACTGCTCTCTTCASCACACCACCTAGACCTCTCTCTCCCACTGCTCTGTCTGTCTGTTAACCCAGTTCAATAACTAAATGGGACAAATTGTCCAAGTAGGGGTACAAGACAGTCTGTATCCAGCCCTGGAGGCCTCTCTCAAAATTAGGGGTGTTAAAACAATCATCGGAGGAGCCAATTTCCCCAAGCTCTTACAGTGGGGCTGAGTAGGCCTTTCTTCATTTTCTGACGGAGCGAGGGAACCTGTTAAAGTAAACAACAGAAGAGAAAAAGAGAGGGAGAGGGGCGGGAAGTGATGAGGTGCTCCAAAAGTCACAATTATTAAATGGCGATGTTTGCTGCCTTGTTATATTGCAATTTTCTTGCTCTGCTGAAATGAAAATCACGGCCGAAGCAAAACCAAATAAAATTGCCCTTTCAGCTGACAAAAAGAGAAGGAATGGGAGGTAGAGAGAGGGGGAAGGAGGGAGAGAGGGGAGTGGAACAAGGATATTGGTGCCAGTGTTGGTGATACATAAAGCGTAGCAGAAACAAATCATTAGAGGGTTAGAGACAGGTCACCCCATTAAGAGCACTGGAACTTTCTAGAACAAACTTGTCGTATACAAGACTAGACACACACGTACGCACGCACCCCCCACACACACCCTGTCCCCACACCCACACACACACACACACTCACACACACACACACACTCACACACACTCACACACACACCCCACAGAGACACATTGACTTTGGCTCCAACCCTCTCATTAGCTAACAGTAAAACGGTAAGGTTGGACCGATACTTACAGGGCAGCATTAGTTTGTTCTGAGCTCAAACGGCTATTGTTCTAAGTCCGGTAGAAACACAATAAACAGTGGAGGAAGCTGGTAGAAGGTTCTGGAGGAGAGTCATGATGGCCAGGCTGTGTTGATAGAACCCAGGCCTCTTCTTTACTCTTATTATTCTGGAGGTAATAAGCAGGAGAACATGTCTGTGTGCTGGTGCTGACAATGACCTGATGTACAGTCACACACACATATATATGAACGCTCGCACACACACACACACACACCTCGTCTATCTCCTTCACACACACAAACACACCCCAGCGATAGCACTGGTCCTTAGTGTGTGTGTGTGTGTGTGTGTGTGTGTGTGTGTGTGTGTGTGTGTGTGTGTGTGTGTGTGTGTGTGTGTGTGTGTGTGTGTGTGTGTGCGTGCGCAGCGTTTCTTCATGTGACAAGGGGCGGCATGACGATCAGATGGCGCTCGTCGGGATAGAACTGTTACTGTTTGTTAGAGTGGTCCGACGTAACACACACACAAGGGCCACAAGACATCATATGACACACAATGAACAACCTACCACTTGTAACTGAGAGAGAGAGAGAAGAGAGAAGACGGAGAGAGAGAGAGAGAGAGAGAGAGACGGAGAGAGAGAGAGAGAGATAGAAGAAGAGAGAGAAGAGATAGAAAGAAAGACAGAGATAGAAAGAGAGAGATAGAAAGAGAGAGAGAATACATGATGGTATTGTCTTTGTCATAGATAGTGTAGATAATCTGGGTTCCACTGATAAGTAGAACCTCTGTGTGAAAGAAAGACTTATATAAAGTGCAGGGCTGTATTCACACACACACCAACACACACACACACACACACACACACACACACACACACACACACACACACACACACACACAACACACACACACACAATTCTTCTGACTAATACTGCTACTATGCTGCTCAATGGACGACTGTAACATAGACGTTCAATACCAAAGGAATGGTTTTGATAGAGATGAATCAGCTCAGAGAAATCTCTTAAAGAAATGTCTTGTATTTTCTGAAGGATATGGAGTGAAAGGGAAATGTGTGAAACGTGTTGTAGTTGACTATGAAGATGATGAGAAGGGGATACAAGGGGATTATAACCTCTATTGATTCACTGCACCTCAAACCTACTCACACACACGGGCATGCACGTACACAGAGCCGTGGCCCCTTGGCCCTGACCGAGGCAGGGTTGAGAGCGTTCCAGTGACTGAATTACAGCTAATCCTGACGCCCGGGGCCCAGCCCTCTCCCTCACCCCTTCTCTCTCCCCCTCCATCCCTCTCCCTCCCCTTAACCCAACAATTAGCAGGCCTCACGTTAACACAACGGCCCTCTGTCTCTCCCCAGAGAGAGGCGGAAGGAGAGAGAGGGCCACGGGGATGGTGGGAGGAGTAGGAGGGGTTGAAGGTTAAGGGAGGTAGGATGAAGGGGGATGATGGGGAGAGGAGGGGTGAGTTTATCACCTGTTCTATGGTTAGGGCCATAAAATGTCTGTATGTGGAAATGTCTGTATGGGCCAGATGAGCTGAGTAAGACACTATACTGCAGCCAAGCCCCCTCCTGTTGTTCTCCTCTTCTCTCCTTTCCTCCTACCCTCTCTTCACCTCTACTGTCCTCCTACTGTCCTCTTCTTCAACCTCTACTGTCCTCTACTCAGTCCTCTCTTCACCTCTACTGTTCCTCTACTGTCCCTCTCTTCACACTCTACTGTCTCTCTTCACCTCTACTGTCCTCTCTTCACCTCTACTGTCTCTTTTTCACGCTCTAACTGTCCTTTTTCACCTCTACTTCCTCTACTTTCCTCTCTTCACCTCTACTGTCCTCTTACTGTCCTCTCTTCACCTCTACTGTCCTCTCTTCAGCCTCTACTGTCCTCTTTTCATCCTCTACTGTTTCCTCTTTCACCTCTACTGTCCTCTACTGTCCTCTCTTCCACCCTTTTCCTCTATTCTTTTGTCTTCTCTTTAACCTGTCTTCTCTTCACCTCTACTGTCCTCTACTGTCCTCTCTTCACCTCTACTGACCTCTACTGTCCCTCTTCACCTCTACTGTCCTCTACTGTCCTCTCTCACCTCTACTGTCCTCTCTGTCTCACAATCTACTGATCCTCTACTGTCCTCTCTTCACCTCTACTGTCCTCTCTTCACCTCTACTGTCCTCATCTTCATCCTCTACTGTCCTCTACTGTCCTCTCTTCACCTCTACTGTCTTCACTTCACCTCTACTGTCCACTACTGTCCTCTCTTCACTCTACTGTCCTCTACTGTCTTTCTCTTCACCTCTACTGTCTTCACTTCACTCTACTGTCCTCTACTGTCCTCTCTTCACCTACTGTCCCTCCTACTGTCCTCTCTTCACCTCTACTGTCTCTACTGTCCTCTCTTCACCTCTACTGTCTCTACTGTCGCTCTCAACTGTCCTCTCTTCACCTCTACTGTCCTCTACTGTCCTCTTCACCTCTACTGTCCTCGTCTTCACCTCTACTGTCCTCTACTGTCCTCTCTTCACCTCTACTGTCCTCTACTGTCCTCTCTTTCACACTTCTACTGTCCTCTCTTCACTGCTCTACTGTCCTCTCTTCACCTCTACTGTCCTCTATTTTCACCTCTACTGTCCTCTTTTCACTCTTGTCCTCTACTTTTCCTCTCTCACCTCTACTGTCCTCTACTGTCCTCTCTTCACACTCTACTGTCCTCTCTTCACCTCTACTGTCCTCTCTTCCACCTCTACTGTCCTCTTTTTCACCTCTACTGTCCTCTACTGTCTCTCTTCACCTCTACTGTCCTCTCTTACTGTTCTCTCTTCACTCTACTGTCCTCTACTGTCCTCTCTTCACCTCTACTGACCTCTACTGTCCCACTCCCTTCACCTCTACTGTCATCTACTGTCCTCTCTCACTTCTACTGTCCTCTCTTCACCTCTATGTCCTCCTACTGTCCTCTCTTCACCTCTACTGTCCTCATTCTCACCTCTAAACTGTCCTCTACTGTGTTCCTCTCTTCACCTCTACTGTCTCTCACTTCCTCTACTGTCCTACTGTCCTCTTTCACCTCTACTGTCCTCTACTGTCTTCTTCTTCACCTCTACTGTCTTCCCCTTCACCCTCCCTCTACTGTCCTCTACTGTCCTCTCTTCACCTCTACTGTCCTCTACTGTCCTCTCTCACCTCTACTGTCTCTTTCTTACTGTCCTCTTCACCTCTACTGTCCCTCTCTTCGCCCTCACTGTCCTCTCTTCACTCTACTGTCTCTTACTGTCCTCTCTTACCTCTACTGTCCTACTCTTTACCTCTACTGTCTCTACTTTGTCCTCTCTTCACCTCTACTGTCTCCTCTTCACCTCTACTGTCCTCTACTGTCTCTCTTCACCTCTACTCTCCTCTCTTTACATCTGCTGTCCTCTTATGTCCTCTACTGTCCTCTCTTCACTTCTACTGTCCTTCTTCACCTCTGCTGTCCTCTACTGTCCTCTCTTCACATCTGCTTGTCCTCTACTGTCCTCTACTGTCCTCTCTTCACCTCTACTGTCCCTCTACTGTCCTCTCTTCACCTCTACTGTCTCTACTGTCCTCTTTCACCTCTACTGTACCCTCTCTTCACCTCTACTGTCCCCTTCCATCCCGTTCCATCATTTCCTCCTCTTTCCACTCCTTCATCCTACCTCACCACTCCCCTTCCTCTCCTTTCTCCTATCACTTTTTCTTAACTCCCACTCTCCCTCCTTTTCCCCTTCTTATCTATTTTCTTCCTTTCTCTCCCTCCCTCCCCAGACAGGTCTCCACTCTTCCCTCCCTCCCTCCCTCCTCTCTCTCTCTTCACTGACCCGTGGTCTTCCCCAGACAGTCAGGTCCAGTCACAGAGTAGAGTGGAGCGGTGTGGTGTGTCTTTCCCAGGCAGCCCCTGTCCCCCTCCAGAGAGAACGACCGCCCATCTGGAACGCTGCCGTGGCAACCCTGGCAGCCCGCCCGCCCCCTAACCCCACTACCCACCCCACCACGGAGCCACAGTTTCTTTAGAAGAAGTTCTCTGGATTAGAGAGGTGAGAGGAAGGCGTCTCTCTCTCCATCTCTCTCTGTATGAATGCCCTCACTAATATGTCTTTACCTCTCTTAGTGAAGGTCTGAGCTCCCTTTCACGCTCCCCTTATCTCTAGCTGAGCTGGGTGTGTGAGCCGAAGAGAAGGTTCGAGTTAGGGAGCCTGGTTAAGAGTGAGCGTTTTAAGTATACACTTTTAAGTATACACAGTCGCATATGTTTGCTGAGAGAGAGAGGGCGAGAGAGAGAGACAGAGAGAGCATCAGCACTAGATAAGCCTCTGGTCTGCATAGCATGGTCGGGGTGCGTGTCTGTTGGGCTGGTGATTGGCCAGTTTACTCACTCTCACTGCTGTCATCAATTACTCCCCCTGACACATGGACCAATCCACTCCACTATAAGAACAGGGGGTGGGGGTTACCCCTACAGTCAAATGGTTTGCTCCTCATACTGTAGGTATGTATTAGTAATGAATGAGATGTTTGACGAGCAGGTGTCCACATATACTTTTGGTCATGTATCTTCACTAATGAGCACAGTAGGGAGAATTGTCCCTAACTGATACAGGGTCAGTCAGATATTTTTGCCATGCCTTTTAAGGTTAGGATTGGACGGGTAGGAGTAATCTGATTCTACATCGTGGTTTAGCACAAATTCTATCTTGAGCTTGCCAGTGTGTGTGTGTGTGTGTGTGTGTGTGTGTGTGTGTGTGTGTGTGTGTGTGTGTGTGTGTGGTGTGTGTGTGTGTGTGTGTGTGTTGTGTGTGTGTGTGTGGTGTGTGTGTGTGTGTGTGTGTGTGTGTGTGTGAGTCCTCGCCACCTGCTGTGACTCTGCACAGTGGTGAGCTGATGAAGTAATGGGAATGAGGCGAGGTCTGTTCTGATCGCATGCGTTCAACCTTCACCACTTGTTTTGGGCTAACGGGAGATGTCCACGACTGCTTTTCATATCAAAGTAATGTGTGATGAGCTCAGGCTAAGACAGGGTCCAAACATCTAAAAAGAAAGACCTGCGCACAATCTGTAGAACTCCCCCGTCCAAATACTGAGCTAGTAGTGGGAAGAGGACATAAAACATGTGCATTTCGTTAGCCGGGGGGAGCTGTATTTATGGCGCACACATGACTCAGAACATGACTGTTAACTACAATGACAAACACTATGAACACAGACATTCTAATGAGGCAGAGAAACTCTGAATGAATGTCTCACAAAAACACATCCAATGTGTTGGAATAGAAATGAGTTGAACAGAAACAGTTTCAAATGTATCTAACAGTATAAAAGACTACATACACACATGCACACACCAGGGCTGTGCTCATTTCAGAACTGTGGGAATAGACTCCCATTCAACTCATGAGTTGAAATCCAAATTGAATTGGCCACACACCACAGGATGTAGAATTTCTATTTGAGTTTGAGTGACAGGAAGGACAATTTAATTCAGTGCAATTCCAGTGGTGTAAAGTACTTAAGTAAAAATACTTTAAAGTACTGCTTAAGTCGTTTTGGGGGGTATTGTGTACTTTACTTTAATATTTATATTATGGACAACCTTTACTTCACTACATCCTAGAAAATATGGTACTTTTTACTTCATGCATTATCCCTGAATGCTTAGCAGGACCGGAAAATGGTGAAATTCACACTCTTATCAAAAGAACACGTGATCATCCCTACTGCCTCTGGTCTGGCAGACTCACTAAAACACACATGCATCTTTTGTAAATGATGTCTGAGTGTTGGAGTGTTCCCCTGGCTATCTGTAAATGATGTCTGAGTGTTGGAGTGTACCGCCTGGCTGTCTGTAATGATGTTCTGAGTGTTGGAGTGTTCCCCTGGCTATCTGTAAATGATGTCTGAGTGTTGGAGTGTGCCCCTGGCTATCTGTAAATGATGTCTGAGTGTTGGAGTGTGCCCCTGGCTATCTGTAAATGATGTCTGAGTGTTGGAGTGTACCCCTGGCTATCTGTAAATGATGTCTGAGTGTTGGAGTGTACCCTGGCTATCTGTAAATGATGTCTGAGTGTTGGAGTGTGCCCTGGCTATCTGTAATGATGTCTGAGTGTTGGAGTGTACCCTGGCTGTCTGTAATGATGTCTGAGTGTTGGAGTGTGCCCTGGCTATCTGTAAATGATGTCTGAGTGTTGGAGTGTGCCCCCTGGCTATCTGTAAATGATGTCTGAGTGTTGGAGTGTGCCCCTGGCTATCTGTAAATGATGTCTGAGTGTTGGAGTGTGCCCCTGGCTATCTGTAAATGATGTCTGAGTGTTGGAGTGGTGCCCCTGGCTATCTGTAAATGAGTCTGAGTGTGGAGTGTGCCCCTGGCTATCTGAAATGAGTCTGAGTGTTGGAGTGTGCCCTGGCTATCTGTAAATGATGTCTGAGTGTTGGAGTGTACCCCTGGCTATCTGTAATGATGTCTGAGTGTTGGAGTGTGCCCTGGCTATCTGTAAATGATGTCTGAGTGTTGGAGTGTGCCCCTGGCTATCTGTAAATGATGTCTGAGTGTTGGAGTGTGCCCCTGGCTATCTGTAAATGATGTCTGAGTGTTGGAGTGTTCCCCTGGCTATCTGTAAATGATGTCTGAGTGTTGGAGTGTACCCCTGGCTGTCTGTAAATGATGTCTGAGTGTTGGAGTGTGCCCCTGGCTATCTGTAATGATGTCTGAGTGTTGGAGTGTACCCCTGGCTGTCTGTAAATGATGTCTGAGTGTTGGAGTGTGCCCCTGGCTATCTGTAAATGATGTCTGAGTGTTGGAGTGTGCCCCTGGCTATCTGTAAATGATGTCTGAGTGTTGGAGTGTGCCCCTGGCTATCCGTACAGAAAAACGAGAAAATGGTGCCGTCTGCTTTGCTTAATATAATAATTGATTTAAACTTTTACCTTTGATGCTTTAGTATATTTTAGAAATAACATTTATTCAAAACAACATACTTAAGACCACCATAGTATTTTTTCAAAACTCCCAAGTAAAGTTTAAAAATTTTACTGGGAGACTTTCAATTGAGTAACTTTCTATTAAGGTATCTATACTTTTATTCAAGTATGACAATTGGGGACTTTTTACACCACTGTGCAATTCAAAGAAATTCCACTGAACATGAGGTCTCACTGAATCTGACAGGTCACACTTTCAGATACCAAAGAATATATCAATTTGTTCTGGAAACAMTGTTCATATTCTTTAAACCATAGTGTTTARAATAGCCAATTATATTTCCACCAACCATTTMATTTCATTTGTTTGGCWMATTTTTTAAGGCATTCTGGGAAATGTAGTATTTTCCACATATTGAACAAAATAAAAGTGATTATTCACATACAKGTTTTGTTTTCCTTAATCTCTYCCTCTCTCTGGGTTTGCCCTCTCCTCCCTCCAAGCCCCCTAATTGAACACTATTCTACGAGGCAGAAATCGGCTTAGAGGACGCAACAGAGAAGAAAGAAAAAATAAATGATTATTATTCCGCCATCTGGTTTCAATTACAGCGGGTTTTAAGTGAACAGCGAACATCAAGTCATATTAAAATACATGGAGGGATCAGGAGGCCACTGGCATGGGGAGTCGCTGTTGAAAGCTCTCGCGTTTTAAAACACATTCTCACACAGAGCCAAGTTACATTATTTGATCATTACATACATGGCTACGGTTTTGGACGGTTCTCTACTCCTTAGAACCAGTTCCATGCAGAACAAGAACCAATTATCCTGCAGAACAGTGATGGGACTGACCGGGGGGGGGGGGCTTTGCATCCTGTCTACACCTGATCGATGACAACATGGCTAACGGTTGATGACAGAGAAGATTAATTGAAGAGTCATTTTCAGGGGGAAAGCTTTGACCCCGCAGTCAGAAAAGCTCTGTTCAGACCTCACTGTAGGGATAGAGCACAGAACTAGGTGCAAATATCACATTGTCCACACAGATATATACTGGTTAGGAAAATGAGTTGACTTTATATCAACCAAAAATAGATTTAGTCACACACTATGTCGTCACTCCTATGCTCTCATGGTGAGGACGTGTTCTTTGCAACTGATCACACACACACACACACACACACACACACACACACACACACACACACACACACACCACACACAACCACACACACACACACACACACGGGCCATTACACTCCCCAGAGCCTACAGACCTGTCTGTGCAGCAAAAGTGGCGGTGACCATTATACTCCAGTCACCCATGAACACCTCCTGTCCCTCTATCCATCTCTCACTCCCTTTCTTCTCTCTGTCTCCGCCCTCATCCTCTGCTGCCTGTCGCCTCCTCCGTCCGCTCTGTCGCTCCTCCACTCCATCCATCACAGAGAGAAGGAGGAGGGAGCAAGGGATGGCCTCCCCATTCCCAGAGGCAGAATGAAAGAGAGAGACAGCGGATGGAGGGTGAGAGGATAGAACGAGAGGGGGGCGACAGCGAAGGGGGTAAATTATTAAGTGACTGTAGCCCTGACACACACACGAGGCGGCAGGAGCCCAGCCATGCAGCGGGGTAAACCCATTAGAACGCTTAGCCCCCTGAATGCACCCGACATCTCGGCCTAGCGTTAACTCACGTCAAAGTCATCAAACCGGAGGCCCGGGCTCTTAACATTTTAAAGGCGGGCGGTGGNCACATGTATTATACAGTACTATACAGTACACATGTATTATACAGTACTGTACAGTACGCATGTATTATTGTTAAAGGAATTTTAATTCCTATGTTTATCAACCAATTCAATTAAAACACTCTGCCCATACATAAGAATTTGTAAGATAATTATCAGCATTAAATGGACAGAAACCAGTCTTAAAATCAATCAATCAATAGCGTTTATTCTCGAGAGTACTGATCATAATACAATTTACATCAGGTTATATAATAAAGATGAAGTCATAGGTTTTAATGTCCATCCTCCTCTTGGATACAATGGCAGTATAGTCAGAGTTCTCATTACTGTCTGCCACCTGTTCAACTATCTACAACCAACCCAAGGTCTTTCCCCTCCCTGGGTAGAGACATCATTCAAGCCTGTCTGAAGATAAACCCATTCTTTCTAACAAGGAACACATTACATTCAACATTATGATTATAATAAGATTCATTCTTATTAAGATTAAGATTCATATAGTAGTATTCTGTTTAGTTATAATTCTAAGTCAAATGTATACGTATTTTAGTCATTAAACACAAAAATCACGTAACATATCCACCCTATGACTAAATATTATACCTTTAATCGTACTTCTAGTTTTATTAGAAATATTAAAAAGCACAATTATATTTTTATTCTAAATATTTCTTGTTTTCCAAATACAACCTAAATCAACCACAACATATTACACTACAGTACATCAATATATGTATTTACAATGGCTATTCCAGGCCTACATCAGAATCATAAGTATAATCTTCATCAAAGAAACAGTCTAACATAAAATGTATCAACACAAGATGGGACCTAATATTTATAATGTCTCAAAGTAGCCGGATTCATCCTCGGTCTGGGAACCAGTATTCATCCTCCCACTGGTCAGAACTTGGAATCGGTCCGTATCCTTATCATCAATATTGTCCTTGATTTCTCCAGAGTCCTGGAAATGAGACCTTTCACACCCAGAATCAAACAGCCTTCACACAGAATCAAACAGCATTCACACAGAATCAAACAGCCTTCACACAGAATCAAACAGCATTCACACAGAATCAAACAGCATTCACACAGAATCAGAACACTCATACAGGTGAAATTGGCCCACGACACAGTGACTATGACAATTGTCCATTCCCCAAACATACTGTCACATCCAT
>NW_019946737.1:22820-33438 GCF_002910315.2 Salvelinus sp. IW2-2015
CAGAAAACATTCATACAGGTGAAATTGGCCCACGACACAGTGACTATGACAATTGTCCATTCCCCAAACATACTGTCACATCCATTAAGAGATTTATCGACCCCAGATTTTCTGCCAATTCGTAAGCTAGGGTGTCTAACCAGTCAGAGCTGTGTTACAGGATAAAATGTGCAACATTCTGCTCCGAATAAGAGCACACGCCACCCTTTTCAGACAATAACATATCCAATTTACATTTAAGTCATTTAAGCAGACCGCTCTTAATCCAGGAGCGACTTACAAATGGTGCATTCACCTTTATGATATCCAGTGGAACAACCACTTTACAATAGTGCATCTAACTCCCCTCCAATATTATCCTATGTAAAGTATTCTGTTTAGTATAAATTCTAAGTCAAATGTATACATATTTTAGTCATTAAACACAAAAATCCCGTAACAATTATACAGTACTATACAGTCACACATGTATTATACAGTACTTACAGTACACATGTATTTATACAGTACTATACAGTACACATGTATTATACATACTATACAGTACACATGTATTGATACAGTTACTTATACAGTACTCACATGTATTTGTTTGATTGACATATTCTGGAAGCCAAGCTATGTTGTGTGTGTGTGTTGTGTGTGTGTGTGTGTGTGTGTGTGTGTGTGTGTGTGTGTGGTGTGTGTGTGTGTGTGTGTGTGTGTGTGTGTGTGTGTGGGCGTGTTAGGTGTGTGTATCTGATTGTGGGTGTGTTAGGTGTGTGTACTGATGTGTGTGTGTATTAGTGTTGTGTATCTGAGTGTGTGTGTGTTAGGTGGTGTTATCTGTATGTGTTGTGTGTGTGTGTGTGTGTGCCTGTGTTAGATGTGTGTATCTGTATGTGTGTGTTCTGATGTGTGTGTGTTTCAGGTTCTGGAAGCCAAGCTGTGTGTGTATCTGATGTGTGTGTTGTGTGTGTTAGTGTGTGTATCTGATGTGGTGTGTTCAGGTTCTGGAAGCCAAGCTGTGTGTGTATCTGATGCGTGTGTGTGTGTGTGTTGGTGTGTGTTAGGTGTGTGTATCTGATGTTGTGTGTGTTAGGTGTGTGTATCTGATGATGTGGGGTGTAGGTGTGTTGTATCTGATGTGTGTGGTGTGTTAGATGTGTGTATCTGATGTGTGTGTCTGATGTGTGTGTGTTTCAGGTTTCTGGAAGCCAAGCTGTGTGTGTACTCTAAGGCGCATGGTGGAGCAGAAGCCCGGTAACATTCTGTATGGGACCCAAGACCTCTTACCTCCTCTCTACAGCGTCTCTCTGTCCTCACTCTCTAACACAGCTGGCCTCCATGTACCCCGAGGCTCACTCTGCCTCTTCTCTCAGGTTACTACATGTGTGTGTCTGTCTGTGTGTGTGTTGTGTGTGTCTGTCTGACATGTGGTGCGTGGGGGGGGGTTTTAACCAGAAGTCCCCACAAGAATTAAACAAACAAACATTCTGACCACCTGGGGACATTTTGTTAGTCCTCACGAGGTCAAATGCTGTTTCTATGGGGTTTAGGGTTCAGGTTAGAATTAGTGTTAGGATTAGAGTGTTAGGGTTAGAATTAAGGTTAGAATTAGTGTTAGGGTTAGAATTAAGGATGTAGGATTGAGTGTTAGGGTTAGAATTAAGGTTAGGATTAGTGTTAGGGTTAGAATTAAGGTTAGGATTAAGTGTTAAGGTTAGGGCAAGGGTAAGGGTAAGAGTACGGGTTAGGGGTTAGGGAAAATAGGATTTTGAATGGGACTGAAGTGTGTGTCCCCACAAGGTTAGCTGTACAAGAACTGTGTGGTGTGTGTGTGTGTGTGTGTGTGTGTTGGTGTGTGTGTGTGTGTGGTGTGTGTGTGTGTGTGTGTGTGTGTGTGTGTGTGTGTGGTGTGTGTGTGTGTGTGTGTGTGTGTGTGTGTGGTGTGTGTGTGTGTGGTTCTACCAAGGATTGCTCAAACAATTTTCTCTCCCTCCTCCAACTCTCTCCCCTCTTCCCTTCAATTCTCTCCCTCCAACTCTCTCCCCTCTCTTCCTCCCCTCTCCCCTTCCTCTCTCCCTTCAACTCTCTCCCTTTCTTCCTCCCCTCCTCTCTCTTCTCTCTTCTCCCTCCAACTCTCTACCCTCTCCCTCTCTCTCTCTCCTCCAACTCTCTTCCCCTCTCTTCCTCCCCTCCCCCTTCTCTCTTTCCTCCAACTTTCTCCCTTCTCTCTCTCCTTCCAACTCCGCTCTCCCCTCTCTTCCTCCCCTCTCCCCTTCTCTCCCTCCCTCCAACTCTCTACCCTCTCCCCTTCTCTCTCTCCCTCCAACTCTCTCCCCTTTCTTCCTCCCCTCTCCCCTTCTCTCTTTCCCTCCAACTCTCCCCCTCCTCTTTCCCTCCATCAGAGGTGTCCCAGCGTTTCTCCACCACCCATCCTAACGGCAGACAGATCATGTTGTCCTACCTGTTACCCTGGCTGTCTAACATAGAGCTGGTGGATACAGGCCTCCTACCCCCTGCGTCCAGCCCCTGTACCCCAGAAGAGGAGCCCCGTGGTCGGGCACACACCCTGGGTCTCGCCCCTCGGCTCCGGGGGAACGGCTGGGGCTCCCTCCAGGCCAGCTCTCTGGTCCTCAACAACCTCATGTTCATGACTGCTAAGGTCAGCAGGGTTTAGGAATGTGACCTCGTGGGTTGTCTTTTATGTGGAAGCAGTTCTCCTGATTTATGTTTCTGCTTTGTACTTAATTGATTCCTTAATTGGTTCCTTAATTGATTCCTTAATGTATTATTTCATTTATGATTTAATTGGTTCCTTAATTGATTCATTAATGTATTATTTAATTTATGATTTAATTGGTTCCTTAATTGATTATTTAATTTATGATTTAATTGGTTCCTTAATTGATTATTTAATTGATTATTTAATTGGTTCCTTAATTGATCACTTAACTGATTATTTTATTGATTCCTTAATTGATTCCTTAATTGGTTAGTTAATATCATTCTGTTTACCCAGATATTGATCTATCTAATAACTGTAAATTATGAGAGGTTCAAACCCCTATTGTCTGAGTGTGACTTGTACAGTATGTTATCATTCTACTAATTCCCAAGCTTTAAAGTGTTTCCTGAGTTTGACAGGTCTAGTACTTATTCCTGACTGTTCTCCTGGGTTCTCCTGGGTTCTCCTGTCAGTATGGAGACGAGGTTCCAGGTCCAGAGATGGAGAACGCGTGGAACGCCCTGGTGTCCAATGAGAAGTGGAGTAACAACCTGCGTACAGCGCTCCAGTTCCTCATCAGTCTCTGTGGAGTCAGCTCTGATACCACGCTGCTGCTGCCACCTAGTAGTCACACCCACACACACACACCACACACACACACACACACACACAACACACACCACACACACACACACACACCACACACACACACACACACACACACACACACCACCACACAATACACACACAACACACAACACACCACAACACATACACACACACACACACACACACACACACACCACAACACACACACCACACACACACACACACACACACACACACACACACACACACAATACACACACCAACACACAATACACACACACACACCACATACAAACCACACACACACTACACACACACAATACACATACACATACACACACACACACACACACACACACACACACACACACACACACACACACACACACACACAGCACACACACACACACACACCACACAACCACAACACACAACACACACTTAAACACCTGCATCCTGTCTCCCATTCTCTCCAGTATGTGGGGTCAGCAGTGATACGGATGTCTTAGTTATCGTGTAAAGACTGTGCTATCTGTGTGTGGTTGTGTGTGTGTGGGTGTATTGTGTGTGTGTGTGTGGTGGGTGTGTGTGATTGTGTGTATTGTGTGTGTGTTATTGTGTGTGTATTTGTGTGTGTGTGTGTGTGTGTGTGTGTGTGTATTGTGTGTGTGGTGTGTGTATTGTGTGTGTATTGTGTGTCTGTGTGTGTATTGTGTTTGTATTGTTGTGTGTTGGATTGTAGTGTGTGTATTGTGTGCTATTGTGTGTGTGTGTGTGTGTGATGTGTTGTGGTGTGTGTGTGTTGTGTGTGTGTGTGTTGTGTGTGTGTGGTGTGTGTGTGTGTGTGTGTGTGGTGTGTGTGTGTGTGTGTGTGTGTGTGTTTTCAGATCAGAGGGGTGTCTTACCTGTGTCGTAACAACACCATTCAGACCATGGAGGAGCTGTTGTTTGAGCTGCAGCAGACAGACCCAGTCAACCCTGTGGTTCTGCACTGTGATAACCCGCCCTCATCTACCGCCTTCGCAGCCAGTAACAAGATGTCTGCTCACCATCAGGTGAGACAGAAGAGTGTGCTCATTGCTGCCGGTGGCCAGTGTAACAGACAGAACAGGGGTCATTTTACGTGAGAATAGAATCAGGTATAAAGGGTCAATGGAACGCAGATCGTTATCAGACTGACGCGCAATCAACAATATCTGATCATAAACAAAATGGACATTCGTCAAATCCGTCATGATTTATGTATTGTAATGTAACAGGCCCACAATGTGGGTTACTTTAGTCCGATTTTGATATCTTTGGCTGTTTCGCTGCATAACATTTAGAAGTTCCCTTTTCAGATTTAGAAGAGGTGACAGCTAAAGGTTAACTCCCTTGGTAGAAGCTAACGTAGCATAGCTAGTATACAGAAATCAATGGAGTGGTGTCAAGTCGTTTTCAACTGTAATCCAGTTGATGGTGATGATACATCAACATGTGTTGGAGTTGACATCCGCATCTATAAATTAGGATTAGAATACCAGAATGAATTAACCTTCTCGTGATGGGATAAATGTCAGCTATTTGGTCAGGGGAGTTGGTCAACCGTTGGTTTGCAGTTCTTGATAAGATATGTGTTAAAATAGATGATTTTGAAGAATTTATCTGCGCTGTGTAGTTTGTTAGCTAGCTAGCGCAACGTTTTAGAGGAGTGATTCCATACGTGTTTCAAATTAACTGACAAAATGCCAACATTCCATTCAGACAAGGAATGAATTCACAGCCAATCACTGGCTGAAATCAGTACATGATGGACTTAGACAAAGTTGTCAATGCAACAAATACTGCGATTGTCTCATACTGTATCATAGCAGTCTCAGCTTTCCAAGATGTCTTTGTTGTTGAGACATTTATGGTCTGTTTACATATATTTTAGAAGCTATAAAATGTGTATAAAACCGATACAAACTGTATTTATAATTATATGACAATATTTTAGGTTGACAATAATTATATTACACAATATCTGATATATCACACGCCTTACTTTTATTTTCCTGCATCAGTAAAAMGATTCTGCCTCTACTGCCGTTCATTCACATTAGACTGGTTTGGATTTCTCCCTGACCAATATGGCTGCCATTTTCACCCCATTCTGGAACTTTAAGGGTTTATGACACAGCCCCTCTAGTAATTTAATTCATGGGTTGCACCTCTGTCACTCGGCTCCAGAGATGCCACAGAATGTTGATGTCCGACTGATGGTTAGTGCTCAGGCTTTCTGAATGGGGACTAATGACTGTTTTGTCAGAATTATACTATAGTGGCATGTAAATACGATGACATTGCTAAAGTAGACATACAATTATTTGAAAAAAACTTTGCCATCATTATGATGTCGTCAGGTTTACGTTAGAGAGATGGCAATGTTGCTATGAGCTAGCAAATTTAGTCAGAAATAGCTTACAATGCTAACGTCAGCTAGCTAACGTTATACTGCATCTAAAATCAATCTGATGGCATCTGAAGTCAATCTGGTGACGTCAAAATGATGACAAAAGCTTGTCCTKCTAAGTATTTGCTTGGTCTTGAATGTCATCGTGTTTCCAAGCCACAGTGATGTACTTTAGATGAAATCTTCATCAGCACCTGCATTGAGTAGAATGTTCAGCTGGGCATCAGTCCTAAAAACAAACGTTCAAAACAGTGGAATAAACGTTTTGAAATGGAGGTTCCATCTGAATTTGGGATCCAATAGGAATGCTCGTCTGTTTGTGCTATTTTTAAAATGTCACATCTTTTGCTTGAATACACCACCTCTTCTATTACATGTAGAATAAGCTACTCCCTCTAATTTCACCTGATAGAAATGTGTCATGACGTCAGATATAATGACATATTCTCTCCAGTGTTATGTAGTTGCTTTACACAACTCTTTACTGTATGTATTTGTTTACGTTGTTGTTTATGTATTTATGTGGTTGTTGTTGTTTATGTATTTATGTTGTTGTTGTTTTTGTATTCATGTTGTTGTTTATGTATTTATGTTGTTGTTTATGTATTCATGTTGTTGTTTATGTATTTATGTTGTTGTTGTTTATGTATTTATGTTGTTGTTTATATATTTATGTTGTTGTTTGTTGTTCAGGCAGGACAGGAGAACGTCCGCGTGTACTATTGTATTTATTCTAATGTTGCTGTTGTTTATGTATTTATGTTGTTGTGTGTTGTCCAGGCACTACGTCCAGCAGTAACACAGTAGTGGCAGGACAGGAGAACTTCCCAGAGACAGAGGAGTCCAAGCTGACCAGAGAGAACGAGGAGAGGTGGGTCCCCATCACAGCACCCTTTGGGTAGATATTTTATACAATCATTTCAAATAACTTTATTATTCAGAAATCAATGTGATGACACTTTAAATGTAAAGCCTACCCTCACTGTGGGTGTGTTCTCAGGGCCAAGGCTCACAACAGACTGGAGTCTCGCTACAGTAACAGCTCAGGTGGTTCCTATGACGACGAGAAGAGTGAGTAGAACCTTAAACTGACAGATTTTCTATGAGGATTCTTTTATTCTGCTAATTGAATTTCCGTGAGAGCGCGGAACCTCAACCTTTGTAAACACACACACACCCCTATGGGAAAGGGCCTCGGGCTCTGCATTCCTCTCCACAATGTCCTCATAGTGTTAGTCACTTCAATCTCGTTAGTAGTCTGTTGTTGTAATTATCACAAATCCCATAGCGTCTTTGACAAACTGACAGGATATTCACACACACACACACACGCACACGCACACACACACACACACACACACACAGAGAAAGAGAGAGAGCGACTGAGAAGAGATTTACAACTTGAAGATAGACATGCTTTGTAGGATCTTAATTTGAGACAGTTTGCTACAGCAGGAAATTAATCCTGCAGCAACAGGAAATTAGAATTATTATGTGAATTATGGACATTTTTGTAAGAGTTTATACATGATACAGACAGGATACAGCCACGGACAGGATACAGACCTGATACAGACAAGATACAGGCAGGATACAGACAGAATACAGACACAGACCTGATACAGACAAGATACATGGAGGAATCCAGGCAGGATACAGACAGCAGCAGACCTGATACAGACAAGATACAGCGGCCAGCGATACAGACAGAATACAGAAACAGACCTGATACAGACAAGATACCGGACAGGAATACAGACACAGACCTTAATACAGACAAGATACAGGCAGGACACAGACAGAATACAGACACAGACCTGATACAGACAAAGATACCGACGGTACAGACAAGACTGATCAGACAAGATACAGGCAGGATACAGACACAGACCTGATACAGCACATGATACCGACAAGATACGACAGGATACAGACACAGACCTGATAACAGACAAGATACAGACAGAATACCGACAGGATACAGACACAGACCTGATACAGACAAGATACAGACAGAATACAGACACATACCTGATACAGACAAGATACCGACAGGATACAGACATAACAGAAACTGATACAGACAAGATACAGACAGAATACAGACACATACCTGATACAGACAGACACCGACAGGATACAGACACAGACCTGATACAGACAAGATACAGGCAGGATACAGACACATACCTGATACAGACATGATACAGGCAGGATACAGGCAGGATACAGACACAGACCTGATACAGACAAGATACCACAGGATACAGACACAGACCTGATACAGACAAGATACAGGCAGGATACAGACACAGACCTGATACAGACAAGATACTGACGATTGTCTACAGTATCACTTTCTCTTACAGACATATGAGACACCAGCACAGATATTCCGTCTGGATATCAGCCATACCAACCACAGAACACACACCACAGAACACACACAGACACACACACACACCTCACAACACAACACCCACACAACACACACACCCACAGAACACCACCCCCCACACAACACACACACCCACGAACACGCCTTCATCAGTGGAGGCATTCTGTCTGTGTTTGAGCCTGCATGCTTTGGGAGGAATCCAGACCAATGTGTGTATGTCTCGCTCTCAAGAGTGCGTGTGTGGTTTGTGTGTTTTGCGATGTCTGATTAGCCAATCGCATACCACACATTCATGAGATAGTTCTGTGGTGGGCTGTCACATGGTGGCTCTCTTTCATCCGTCTTTAGGGTTTCCCTTATGTTCAGGTTTTATTTTCTAGCAGATTTAATGAATCAAATATTTCTAATACTTTTGCTTGATTGAGCTTGCATGGTGCAGAAGTGAAAAACCTAATACTAACGATCAATGTATCTTAAAGATTTCTAATAACAGATCTGATTATATTCTAAACCCAGATCTGATTATCATTCTAAAACCCAGATCTGATTATCATTCTAAACCCAGATCTGATTATCATTCTAAACCCAGATCTGATTATCATTCTAACCCAGATCTGATTATCATTCTAAACCAGATCTGATTATCATTCTAAACAAGCATCTACATTTAAAATCTGATATCATTCTAAACCTAAATCTGATTATCATTCTAAACCCAGATCTGATTATCATTCTAAACCCAGATCTGATTATCATTCTAAACCCAGATCTGATTATCATTCTAAACCCAGATCTGATTATCATTCTAAACCCAGATCTGATTATCATTAGTGTGTGTGTTTGTCTAATCCAGGTCTGATTAAAAAAGCTCCTGGCCCTAATTGTTAGAACATAACACTGTCAACATAACACTGTCTCCTGATTGGTCTATTCCCCAGATGACCCTCTCCGCGCGTATGCTGGTTGGCTGATGAGCGTGTTGGAGACCAATCGGCCGCAGCCGTTGCCCATGCCAGTTAACGGAGGTTGCTGGGCGCCGCTGGTGGACTACCTTCCTGAAACCATCACACCTAGGGGACCACTACACAGGTAACACACAACAATAAATATGATGAAAAACACTAGTCAACGACCTGCTTTTCCTGACTAAAACCACGAGGATAACAAGACGAGATGCCCTGGGAAAAACCCCCATTACTATTACAAATTACTTTTCATTTTAATCTACGAAAATGTGACGAGCGAGAATTCCATGTGAGACTAATGGACATTTAATTTGACATGAAGCGGAATATTTGATGCAATCCTCTGATTGGAAGAATTTCAGATCTTTCAGTTGAGCTTCCCACACAGCTTCTCCACGCTCTCTCACACCAGCTCGCTCTCCCACACAGCTCGCTCTCCCACACAGCTCGCTCTCCCACACAGCTCGCTCTCCCACACAGCTCGCTCTCCCACACAGCTCGCTCTCCCACACAGCTCCCAGGCCGTCTTTTCAGTCACTCGTCAATCTTTTGAACTGATGCGAAGCCCGGCTAGGAAACAATACTGTTTACAGATGTAGGATCTTAATTTGATCACTCCTTTTGTTGCTGAGAATTTTCCTGCACTGTAGGAAATGGAAACTTGTAGTGTATTCAAAGTTTAAAAAAAATTAAAAAAAATGCTTCTAAAGTTTGTAATTTTCACTTTAAAATGTCAGATTTCATTTGCCCTAATGAAAAATGTATCAACCCCTACAAAAAAAAATATTATAATCCACATAATATTTTATATTTCCTGTTGCTGTAGAATTATTTTTCTGCTGTAGCAAACTGTCTCAAATAAAGATCCTTAATTTCATGTAGGCTATTTTTGCTTTGATCTCATCAGAAGCTCTATTGTCTGACATGCACTGTTAGTCATTCATCTGTGTTGCGGCCGCGCTCCAGTGGCCACAAATGCCTTTTGTTGACTATTAGGAGTACAGTAATACTTCTGGCTTTTCTGGAAAGCTCCAATTCACCCCTTTTCAGGGAAACCACAGTTATTTATGACCTTGACGGTTATGATGGGGGAGAAAGTCAGAGCTGTAAATTGTTTAACCTGTAGCCAAGACTTTATGGTAGGCCTATATGGTTGACTAGGGCTAGCATTGGTTACAATATGCCACAATATCAATGTTGCCAGCTATGGTATATGAGGGGATAGGAAGCCTAGCTGGACATGACTATCTGAATGTGTACAGTAGCCTAAATATGACATTATTTAATAGAAAAGAATGCACTGACTATTATGTGACTGACATGGTGTGACTAAGGGAATGGAATCTGTTATGTGACTGAAATGGTGTGACTAAGGGAATGGCATCTATTATGTGACTGAAATGGTGTGACTAAGGGAATGGCATCTATTATGTGACTGACATGGTGTGACTAAGGGAATGGAATCTATTATGTGACTGAAATGGTGTGACTAAGGGAATGGA
>NW_019946737.1:40426-41974 GCF_002910315.2 Salvelinus sp. IW2-2015
AGACTGACCTGAACGTAAGAACTTACATGAAACACGAAGAACGCACGAACAGGAAAAACAGACTACACAAAAACCGAACGAACAAACAAACCGAAAACAGTCCCGTGTGGCGCAACATACATAGACACAGGAGACAACCACCCACAAACAAACAGTGTGAAAACACCTACCTTAATATGGCTCTCAATCAGAGGAAATGAAAACCACCTGCCTCTAATTGAGAGCCATATCAGGTCACCCTTTAAACCAACATAGAAACAGAAAACATAGACTGCCCACCCAAACTCACGTCCTGACCAACTAACACATACAAAACAGGTCAGGAACGTGACAGGTTTATTATGGATCCCCATTAGTTCCTGCCAAGGCAGCAGCTACTCTTCCTCGGTTTAATATGGATCCCTATTAGTTCCTGCCAAGGCAGCAGCTACTCGTCCTGGGGTTTATTATGGATCCCCATTAGTTCCTTCCAAGGCAGCAGCTACTCTTCCTGGGGTTTAGCAAAATTAAGGCAGTTATACATTTTTTTAAACATTACAATACATTCACACTGAAAGACATGGTCCTGTTCAGTGGGGCGCAACGTAGCAAAACGTTTTCAAATGGAAAGCTTTGGCACAAGATAGGAATAACACCAGCATGTGTTTATGGTTGTGTGTAAGATTGTCTGAGAGTTTGTGTGTTCTCAGGTCATAACGTGTATGTGTGTGTGTGGTTGTGTATTTTAGGTTCATAGCATGTGTGTGTGTGTGTGGTTGTGTATTTTAGGTTCATAGCGTGTGTGTGTGTGTGTGTGGTTGTGTGTGAGAAGTTATTTATTGTCTGTAAAACATGCTACATCCGTGTGTTTCCAGGTGATAGCCTCTGTGCTGCTGCTCACCAGAGAGATCAGTGACAACAAAACACTCACCATCAAATCCAGCTATCAGCCAGAGTACCAGTACTCAGGTAACACACACACACACACACACACACACACACACACACACACACACACACACACACACACACACACACACACACACACACACACACAACCACCCCAAAACACGCAAACACACACCCGCCCAAAAAAAAAACCACCCCCCACAACACACACCAAAACACACACGCACACACACACACACACACACACACACACACTAGAGGCATCAACAAAGACATGTGTGGTTAGAGAACGCATTACTTCAGCATGACCATGTCCGTTCTGTTCAGAATCATCAGCAGGGATCCTATTTAACACTAACCAGTTTTGCCGGTACACCTGTTCATCTCTGCTGTTCACTTCCTGCTTCCTGTCAGGTGGTCTTGACTTCCTGCGGGAGTGGCAGGCGTCCCCGGTGGCTGACTCTGGCATGAGCTCCTCCTCCAACTCTTCTTCTGCCAGTCTTGGCGGCGGCAGCACGGGGGGCAGTGTGGGTAACCTGCCCATGGTAACCCCCGACGACCTGGAGGACCTAGAGGACACGGCCAGTGAGACGGACAACAAGACCAACAAACTGATAGAGTTCCTAACTACCAGGTACACACAGACGCAGGCACGCACGC
>NW_019946737.1:42358-45519 GCF_002910315.2 Salvelinus sp. IW2-2015
GAGAGAGAGAGAGAGAGAGAGAAAGAGAGAGAGAGAGAGAGAGAGAGAGAGAGAGAGAGAGAGAGAGAGAGAGAGAGAGAGAGAAAGAGAGCGAGAGGAGAGAGAGAGAGAGAGAGAGAGAGAGAGAGAGAAGAGAGAGAGAGAGAGAGAGAGAGAGAGAGAGAGAGAGAAGGAGAGAGAGAGATAGACAGTCACACACCACACACCAGACAATCACATATCACTTAAGACGGAAAGATGCCTACATTTTGGGGGGGGGCAAGGCCATACAAGCAATAGTCTGGGTAGCCATTTGACTAGATGTCCAGGAGTCTTATGGCTTGGGGGTAGAAGTTGTTTAGAAGCTCTGGACGCTACGACTTGGCGCTGCCTGGTATCCTGCTTGCCGTGTGGTAGCAGAGAGAACAGTAGGTAGCTGGAGTCTGACAATTTTTAGGGCTTTCCTCTGACACCGCCTGGTATAGAGGTCCTGGGTGGAAGGAAGCTTGGCCACAGTGATGTACTGGGCCCTTCGCACTACCCTCTGTCGTGCCTTGCGGTCAGAGGCCGAGCAGTTGCCATACCAGGCAGTGATGCAACCAGTCAGGATGCTCTCGATGGTGCAGCTGTAGAACCTTTTGAGGATCTGAGGACCATGACAAATCTTTTCAGTCTCCTGAGGGGGAATAGGTTTTGTCGTGCCCGCCTCACGATTGTCATGGTGTACTTGGACCATGTTAGTTTGTTGGTGATGTGGATACCAAGGAACTTGAAGCTCTCAATCTGCTCCACTACAGCCCCGGCGATGAGAATGGGTGGGTGCTCAGTCCTTTTCCTGCAGTCCACAATCATCTCCTTTGTCTTGATCACGTTGAGGGAGAGGTTGCTGTCCTGGCATCACATGGTCAGGTCTCTGACCTCCTCCCTATAGGCTGTCTCGTTGTTGTCGGTGATCAGTCCTACCACATTTGTGTCATCGGCAAATTTAATGATGGTGTTGGAGTCGTGCCTGGCCGTGCAGTCGTGAGTGAACAGGGAGTACAGGAGGGGGCTGAGCACGCACCCCTGAGGGGCCCCTGTGTTGAGGATCAGCGTGGCAGATGTGTTGATACCTACCCTTACCACCTGGGGGCGGCCCATTTGTGTATCTGTGAGAGTGTGTGCATATGGGGCAATGGTTGTCGCCTGTGTGCAGTGTGTCCGTAGGTGCATGTGTGTGTGTGTGTGTGTAACCTGTGTGTGGTGGTGTGATGGTGGTGGGTACACAGTGCCTGGAGTACTGTTCTCTCCATACTCAGAGCGTTTGGCCCGCTGTGGGTCCACGAAGACGTCACTCCTAAGAACCCTAACTGTAAGAGCTCAGACCAGCTGTCCAACTTCCTCCGACACGTCATCTCTGTCTTCAAGGAGTCCAAGTCAGGTGACACACCAGCAGATAACTTTATTATTAATAACTTAAACCATCTTTTTGATATAAAAATATATAGTATTGATTATTTTAAACCCAAAGAACATGTTTTAGAACAGTAATCTCAGTAGGAAATATGCTAACATGATTACTGTTGTTAGCTAGATAGCTAGCTAAACCGGTTGCCTAGCAACAAGCGTCTTAAGAAGATTTGTTAGAAGATATTTCAGGAGTTCGTAAGAAAATCATTACATCTTAAGATATTGTGGAGGAAATACACTATCTTATGAACTTCTTATTTTTTTCTTAGAAGTGTTTTGTGAATCTGCGCCCAGGAAATGCAGTTATTAACAAGTTCCTGGACTATCTGGAGAATCATCACATCATTGTCTAATAATTATTTTCTATTGGTCAGATTTCCACCTTGAACAGCAGTTGAGTGATGTAGCGTTGCAGACCGCTCTGTGCAGCTCGTCTCGTCACTACGCTGGGCGGAGCTTCCAGATATTCAGAGCTCTCAAACAGCCAATCAACGCTCACGCTGTCTCCGACCTGCTCTCACGATTGGTGGAGGTGGTGGGAGAGCACGGGGACGAGGTGCAGGTACGTGTATCTGTGTTTGTTCGTGCGTGTACCTAACGTGATTGAGTATGTGAGTGTGTGTGTGTTCCAGGGCCATGTGATCGAGGTAACACATCAAATTAAATCAGATGTTATTTGTCACATGCTCCGAATACAACAGATGTAGACCTTACCGTGAAATGCTTACTTACAAGCCCTTAACCAACAATGCAGTTCAAGAAATAGAGTTAAGGAAAGATTTACTAAATAAACTGAAGTAAAAAAAAAAAGTTGGTTGAGAGAGATGTACTCCATCACATAGCCCTGGAACACAGACATTACTGTTACCTTTGTTTTTACAACTGCTGCTACTCTCTGTTTATTATCTATGCATAGTCACTTTACAAATAACCTCGACTAACCTGTACCCCTGTACCCCTGTAACCTGTACCCCTGTAACCCTGTAACCCCTTAACCTGTACCCCTGTACCCCTGCACATTGTATATAGTATATAGCCTGATATAGCCTGTATATAGCCTCCACATTGACTCGGTACCGGTACCCCTGTATATAGACTGCACAATGACTCGGTACCGGTACCCCCTGGATATTAGCCTCCACATTGACTCTGTACCAGTACCCCCTGTATATAGCCTCCACATGGACTCTGTACCGGTACCCCCTGTATATAGCCTCCACATTGACTCGGTACAGGTACCCCCTGTATATTAGACTGCACATTGACTCGGTACCGGTACCCCCTGTATATAGCCTCCACATTGACTCGGTACAGGTACCCCCTGTATATAGCCTCCACATTGACTCTGTACCGGTACCCCTGTATATAGCCTCCACATTGACTCGGTACAGGTACCCCCTGTATATAAGCCTCCACATTGACTCTGTACCGGTACCCCGTATATAGCCTCCACATTGACTCTGTACCGGTACCCCCTGTATATAGCCTCCACATTGACTCTGTACAGGGACCCCCTGTATATAGCCTCCACATTGACTCGCTACTGGTACCCCCTGTATATAGCCTCCACATTGACTCGTACTGGTACCCCCTGTATATATAGCCTCCACATTGACTCGGTACCGGTACCCCCTGTATATAGCCTCCACATTGACTCTGCTACCGTACCCCCTGTATAAGCCTCGTTATTTTATGTACATTTCGTGTTACTTTTTGATTGATTCAATTTTTGA
>NW_019946737.1:47973-49050 GCF_002910315.2 Salvelinus sp. IW2-2015
GTGATGGAGGTAACAGTAATGTCTGTGTTCCAGGTGATGGAGGTAACAGTAATGTCTGTGTTCCAGGGCTATGTGATGGAGGTGTTGCTGACTTTAGAATCAGTGGTGGTGAACCTGGCTGAATGTCTGAAGAACAGTGATCTGATGACTGCTCTGACCAGGTAGGAGTTGTATTTCACCTGTCCACACGTTCATATGTTACAGATATGTTGACTTTATGTTACAGATATGTTGACGTTATGTTACAGACTTTATGTTACAGACTTTATGTTACAGACTTTATGTTACAAACTTTATGTTACAGACTTTATGTTACAGACTTGATGTTTTTTAGACTTTATGTTACTGATATGTTGACTTAACATTTCAGACGTTATGTTACAGTCTTTATGTTACAGACTTTATGTTACAGACTTTATGTTACAGACTTTATGTTGCAGTCTTTTGCCTTCAACAAGTCAACTGAATCAGGAAAGAGCCTTCTTAGACAGTTGGTTTAGTTAAGGGTATGGTAAACTATTCACTCTGACGTTGTTCTTTTTAACCCCTCTGTAGGACCTCCTCCCCAGACTTCTTGACCAATGAGAAGCTTGAGAAGCAGTTTAACAGGAAGAGCACTGGCCAGCTCAACCTGCCGGGGGTGGGGCTTAGCGGCCTCTCAGCCGAACGCAGCCGACACCAGCGGTCCTATTCTGTACCCAAAAAGTTTGGTGAGAGCGGCAACCAATCACACGATCCGCCTCGCAGCGCTACCCTCGACCGCATCCAGGCCTGCACCAATCACGGCCTAGGCCGGCCCGGACGGAGTATACACGCCTCCTCGGCGTCGACTAATCGAATTGATCCTAGCGTGCTGTCTGATCCTGCCCACGTGTCCCATCCTTCGTCCCTATTGGCTACGGTGTTCTGGGTGGCGGTGTCACTCATGGAGTCAGATTTTGAGTTTGAGTATCAGATGTCCCTAAGGCTGGTCCACAAGCTGCTGTCTAAGGTGGGTTGTGTAAACATGGTCCACAAGCTACTGTCTAAGGTGGGTCGTGTAAACATGGTCCACAAGCTACTGTCTAAGGTGGGTCG
>NW_019946738.1:0-6612 GCF_002910315.2 Salvelinus sp. IW2-2015
ATGGTAGTACTATTAGTAACAGTTATACAGTACTATTAGTAACACAGTATGTAGTGCTATTACGTAACAGTATGAGTTTTAGAAAGTAGTAGGACAGAGACAAAACACATTCCAGTGTGTCCTTGCTGTGTTATTGGTGTGTGGTGTGTGTGTGTGTGTGGTGTGTGTGTTGTGTGTGTGTGTGTGTGTGTGTGTGTGTGTGTGTGTGTGTGTGTGTGTGGGGTGTGTGTGTGTGTGTGTGTGTGTGTGTGTGTGTGTGGTGTGCCGAAACTGCAGCTGGGTAACAGAAGACGCATCCCATCTGAACTGCTTATCGTAATTTTGACGTAATTGCACCTCCTTCCCCTCTCTTGTGTGTGTGTGTGCTGTGTGTTGTGGTGTGTGCATGCGGTGGTGTGTGCATGAGTGTGTATGTGTGGCATGCGTGTGAGTGTGTGTGTGCATGCGGGTGAGCGTGTATGTGTGCATGCGTGTGAGTGTGTTTGTGCATGCGTTGAGTGTGTTGTGTGCATGCGTGTAAGTTGTGCTGTCATGAGTGGTGTAGTGTGTGTGTGATCCCAGCACTATCCGTGTTAACAGCTATAATAATTTGTTTATCTCTGGAGTTCAGATGAGAGCAGAAAGCCATATACATATCTGCCCTTTCCACAGCCAATCAAAATTTACCACCGTCCTACAATACATCACTAAAACTGTTTATTAAACAAAATGCCACAGATTGAATTATACTAATACAGAGAATTAATTTGAGCCCTGGTTGTGTAAGAGAGAGGGCCTGTGGGGTAATGTGACATATTACTTTTCTATGTGCGTTGATGCGGTGGAGGATGCGGAGGTGATATAAAATAAACAAGATTATCTAAAACAAGACCCTGTCAGCAAAGTTTCCTAATGCGGTTGTGATTTGCATATCGGGAGTGCCTCACAGTCCATAAAGAGGAAGGACATGTAGGGCCTGTTCCCATTTAGGTGAGGGAAGTAGAGAGAGGAGTTCTCAGTATGCAAATTCACTCTCTCTCTCTCTCTCCCCTCTCCCTTTTTCGCTCTCTCTCTCGTCTTTCTCTCTCTCTCTCCTCTCTTTCTCTCTCTCTTTATCTCACTCTTTAATTATGTTATCATCTCTCCTCTCCTCTCTTTCTCTCTCCTTCTTACGAGTACTTACTCCTAGCAAGACCTTCTACAGTACTTACTCTCTAGCCAGACTTCTCCAGTACAACTCTCTAGCCTGACCTTCTACAGTACTACTCTCTAGCCAGCCTTCTCCAGTACTACTCTCTAGCCAGACTTCTACAGTACTACTCTCTAGCCAGACTTTCTACAGTACTACTCTCTAGCATGACCTTCTACAGTCACTACTCTCTAGCCAGACCCCTCTCTTACGAACTCTCAGTTATACTCTCTAACCAGACCTTCTATCCAGTACTACTCTCTGAACCAGAACTTCTACAGTACTACTCTCTAACCAGACTTCTACAGTACTACATCTCTAACCAGGACCTTCTACAGTACTCACTACTCTAACCAAACCTTACCAGTACTAACTCTCTAACCAGACCTTCTACAGATACTACTCTCTAACCAGAACCTTCCTAACAGTACTACTTCTCTAACCAGACCTCTACAGTCTACTCTCTAACCAGACTTCTACCAGTACTATCCTACAGACCCTTCCTACAGTACTATCTCTAGCCAGACCTTCGTATAGACTAGCCTCTACACACTTAACCAGACCCTTCTACAGTACTATCTCTAACAGACTTCTATACTCCTTAGTAACCACTCTCTAAACTAACCTTTACCAGGGTACCTTCTATTACCGAGCGTTACTACTCCTAACCAGACTCAGCTTCTCTACCTAAGCCCAGGTAGCTTTAAACATGGGTTTTAGGATAGGGAACAAAAGCTATGGTGACAAAATATGAATTTGGGGGGACCACGAACACCTTTTGCTACTATTCTCGTTCAGCCTGGTCTCATAGACTAGACGTAACAATAGTATGTAAATCTGGGTCGTCCAAGAGTATGACAACCGTTAACGTTGGTAAGGTTCATAAGACAGATGGCTACTTAAGGCAAAAACTAAAGTACGGTGGTTGATCGGAGTTGGATGGGTATGGACCAGTATAAATCGATGTTGTGAGTTCGAATCTCATTATGGACAACTTTAGTATTTTAGCTAATTAATAACTTTTCAACTACTTAGCATGTTAGCTAACTCTTCTCCTAACCCTAACCTTAAACCTTTTAGCTAACCCTTTCCCTAACCCTTTAACCCTAACCCTTTAACCTAACTCCTAAACTTAACCCTAATCTTAACCTTAACCCCTAGCCTAGCTAACGTTAACCAGCTAGCTAACGTTAGCAACCAAGCTAGAATTCGTAACATCGTTACAACCAAGCTAGAATTCGTAATTCGTAACATATCATACATTCGTACCATATAGTAAGTTTATTAAGTTTAACAAATTCAAAACATAACACGTATTGTAATTCGTAACATATCACACAAAATGTTGATGGATATCAACAAATGAATACATACCATTAACATATCAAWCWAAATKRAGCGTTCCTCGGGATTTACKTACAGAATAWTATGAAATGCTCTGAGACCGGGTTGTGTCRTCACAGGGTGTGACTGTTGAGAGGATAGGCAGAGTGTTAAAGCTGTGACAGACCATGAATCTCCTAGCATTCCATCYGGTTCCTATGAGGATAAAACACACTGTTTTTTTTTTTCATTTCTGATTCGATGATTCGTTGATTCGTTGATTCGTTGATTCCGTCTCTATACTTTCCTCATCTCGTTAGTTAGGGGGGGGATTTAAGGGCAGTCGTTTTCACAGGATAGCCGAGTGCATTTCCAACAAGGCTGTTGTTAATTAACGCCGCTCCTCAACCATAAAGCAATGTGTCATCAGACATTGAAACAACAAAGCCATCAACAAACAAGGGAAAGTACTAACACATGTCAGAGAAAGAGAGAGAGAGAGAGGGAAGAGAGAGAGATGGAGAGAGAGAGAGCGAGAATAGAGAGAGAGATGGAGGGAGAGAGAGAGAGAGAGATGGGGAGAGAGAGAGAGAGATGGAGAGAGAGAGAGCGGGAAAGAGAGAGAGAGATGGAGAGATGGAGAGAGAGAGAGAGAGGAGAGAGAGAGAGAGAGAGAAGAGAGAGAGAGAGAGAGGGAGAGAGGGAGAGAGGGAGAGATGGGGAGGGAGAGAGAAGAGAGAGACGAGGTGGGAAGAAGCAGGAAGAGTGGGAAGGAGGGAGAGAGAGAGAAGTCACTGGTCACATATTTTCATACTGTAAGATGAGGAAAGGAACAGACTCGCCAAAAGGCATCTGTCAGATAGCTCTCTCTCTCTCTTCACTCCATCTGGTTTTCCCATGCACTCTGTGTAACATCTTCCCTGCGTCCCACATGGCACCTATTCAGTGCACACTTTTGCCCCGAGCCCTATGGACCTTGGTCAAAAGTATTACCACTATATAGGGAATAGGATATCATTTGGCACGTATCCTTTTCAATGGAGAGAGAGAGGAGCCTATAAAAGCATTAGTGGTCCACACAGTATGCACAATCACTATTCCATTCAATCATAGAGGGTTGGTCCCAAATGGCACTCTATTTATAGTGCACTATAGGGAATAGGGTGCCATATGGTGCACTATATAGGGAATAGGCACAGGGTTCCATTTTGGAAGCAGACATGGAGTCTTGTTGTAACAGTACATAAACAAACACAATGTGTGAAAGGGGATCATTGGAAACGACCTCTCTCTCTCTCCTCCCCCTCTCTCTCTCCTCCCCCTCTCTCTCTCCTCTCTCTCTCTCTCCTCCCCCTCTGCTCGCTCCTCCCCCGTCTCTGCTCCTCTCCTCCCCCCTCTCTCTCTCCTCTCTCTCTTGTTTCTCCCCCCCTCTCTCTCTCCTCTCTCGCTCTCCTTGCCCTCTCGCTCTCTCCTCTCTCCCTCCCCCTCTACCCCCCCTCATCTCCTCCCCCCTCTCTCTCTACTCCCCCTCTCTTCTCTCTCTCCTCCCCCCTCTCTCATCTACTCCCCTCTCTGTTTCTCCTCCCCTCTCTCTCTCCTCTCTCGCTCTCCCTTCCCCCCTCTCGCTCTCTCTCTCTCTCTCCACCCCTCTCCTCCCTCCCCCTCTCTCTCTCTCTCCTCCCCCCTCTCTGTTTCTCCTCCCCTCTCTCTCTCTCCCCTCTCCCCCCTCTCCACTCTCTCTCCTCCCCTCTCTCTCTCTCCTCCCCCCTCTCTCTCTCTCCTCTCTGTCTCTCCTCCCCCCTTCTCTCTCCTCTGCTCTCGTCTTCTCCTCCCCTCTCTCTCTCCTCTCTCGCTCCCTTCCCCCTCTCTCCCCACCCCCTCTCCCCCCCTCTCTCTCTCTCCTCCCCTCTCTCTCTCCCCCCTCTCTCTCTCTCCCCTCTCTGACTCTCCCTTCCCCCCTCTCACTCTCTCTCCTCCCCCTCTCTTGTTTCTCCTCCCCTTCTCTCCCCCCCCCCCCCCCCCCCCTCTCCCCCCCCTCTCTCTCCAGCCTGTTTACATTCATAATTTTCTAGTTTACAGCGGTGGCCGCATTCGGCCTTCAACAAGGTCCGGAGGGCCGCTCTCAAAATGTATTTCCTCATGGTCAAAATTGATAAAAAAATAGCCCTCTGTTCAATGCTTTTGGAATATTTGATGCTCTGACCCTGACTGTCTAGTTTTCATTTAATTATTAGCGAGCTGGACAGAGTGAAGACAATGTAAATGTTGGCTGTTTATCATTTCTATTCAGTTTGGATTTGGTTTGAGTCATTTAGTACATTTTCCTACCCCTCAAATATATATATATATAGTACCAGTCAAAAGTTTGGACACACCTACTCATTCAAGGGTTTTTCTTTATTTTTACTATTTTCTACATTGTAGAATAATAGTGAAGACATMAAMACTATGAAATAWCACATATGGAATCATGTATTAACCAAAAATGTTGTAAACAAATCAGAATGGATTTTAGATTTTAGATTCTTTATTAACTTTATACGTTTTTATTTCGTTTTTTAGAAACTTTATACGTTTCTTCAAGTGCAGTCGCAAAAACAATCAAGCGCTATGATGAAACTGTCTCTCATGAGAACCGGCACAGGAAAGAAAGACACAGAGTTACCTCTGCTGCAGAGGATGAATTAATTCGATTTAACTGCACCTCAGATTGCAGCCCAAATAAATGCTTCACAGTTCAAGTAACAGACACATCTCAACATCAACTGTTTCTTAGGAATAGTCGAATTGCTGCAAAGAAACCACTACTAAAGGACACCAATAATAAGAAGAGACTTGCTTGGACCAAGAAACACAAACAATGGACATTAGACCGGTGGAAATCTGTCCTTTGGTCTGATGAGTCCAAAATTAACATTTTTGGTTCCAACCGCCGTGTCTTTGTGAGACGCAGAGTAGGTGAACGGATGATATCCACATGTGTGGTTCCCACCGTGAAGCATGGAAGAGGAGGTGTGATGGTACTTTGCTGGTGACGCTGTCAGTAATTTATTTAGAATTCAAGGCACACTTAACCAGCATGGCTACCACAGCATTCTGCAGCGATACACCATCCCATCTGGTTTGCGCTTAGTGGGACTATCATTTATTTATATAGCATTTGTTTTTCAACAGGACAACGACCCAACACACCTCCAGGCTGTTTAAGGGCTTTTTGTCCAAGAAGGAGAGTGATGGAGTGCTGCATCAGATGACCTGGCCACCACAATCACCCAACCTTAACCCAATTGAGATGGTTTGGGATGAGTTGGACCGCAGAGTGAAGGAAAAGCAGCCAACAAGTGCTCAGCATATGTGGGAACTCCTTCAAGACTGTTGGAAAAGCATTCCAGGTGAAGCTGGTTGAGAGAATGCAGAGAGTGTGCAAAGCTGTCATCAAGGCAAAGGGTGGCTACTTTGAAGAATCTGAAATCTAAAATATATTTTTTTATTTGTTTAACACTTTTTTGGTTACTACATGATTCCATATGTGTTATTTTCATAATTTTGATGTCTTCACTATTATTCTACAATGTAGAAAATAGTACAAATAAAGACAAACCATGGAATGTAGGTGTGTCCAAACTTTTGACTGATACTGTATATTTATTACTCAAACCACACACGGGACTTCCTCACGGATTCAGACCGCGGTCCGTGTGTTGACACCTTTGCTCTAAGTGGACCTCTGGTGTACAATGTGTTTGACACCCTTATAGGTTTCTCCCTCACTGTACAATTTCACTGACAGGACAGGATACTACCTACCGTGAGGTGGAAGGAGACATTCATGATTGGGGTGCAATGCAGTGACCACAGACAACACATTATGAGGTTAACTCCACAGCCAGGCAAACAGACTACAGAGACCTGCTGACTGCTCATGTGCCTCTCACACAGTAGGCATCAACTGTCTGCCTCTGTGGCCCTGTCAGCTTGATGAATACATCTCAACCCTGCTGTCTGTCTCTGTGGCCCTGTCAGCTTGATTAATACATCAACCCACCTCCACCACCACCACCACCACCACTACCACCACCACACCACCACCACCACACCCACCACACCACCACCCACCCGAC
>NW_019946738.1:7011-11618 GCF_002910315.2 Salvelinus sp. IW2-2015
GATCTATGTCATAGTTATTGATCTATGTCATAGTTATGATCTATATATTACTGTGAGTGAATGATCTATATATTACTGTAGTTATTGATCTATGTCATAGTTATTGATCTATATATTACTGTGTGATTGATTATATATTACTTAGTTATTGATCTATGTCATAGTTATGATCTATGTCATAGTTATTGATCTATATATTACCGTAGTGATTGATCTATATATTACTGTAGTGATTGATCTATATATATACTGAGTGATTGATCTATATATTACTGTAGTTATTGATCTATGTCATAGTTAATTTGATCTATATATTACTGTGGTGAATGATCTATATATTACTGTAGTTATTGATCTATGTCATAGTTATTGATCTATATATTACTGTAGTGATTGATCTATTAGTATTACTGTAGTTATTGATCTATGTCATAGTTATTGATCTATGTCATATGTATTGATCTATATATACCGTAGTGATTGATCTATAATTACTGTTGATTATCATCTATAATATTACTGTATGATTATCTATATATTACGTAGTTATTGATCATGTCATAGTTACTGATCTATTCATAGTTATTGATCTATATATTACTGTAGTGAATGATATATATTACCGTAGTTATTGACTATTCATAGTTTTGATCTTATATTATTACTGTAGTGATTGATCTATATATTACTGTAGTGATTGATCTATATATTACTGTAGTTATTGATCTATGTCATAGTTATTGATCTATGTGTGAGTGTGTGTAGGCAATTTCATTCAGAATTCCATTCAGCTATTTTTTCCCCCTCCTACATATGGAACTGACAGAGAACACAGCTGATCTGTAGCCTGCTCCTTGGACATAGTCTCAAAATGCTCACCTCACCTCACCATGTCTGTCGCATAAGCATCCTTCCTGTCTCTACATCCCACTAGTCTACATCATCATCCCAGGCTGGGTCAGGTAACGTTCTGCAGCATTCTCAGCCACATGGCTCTTCACATGGTGTGCTGGCCCTGTTGATGGACACTGCAGTTGATGGGAACAACCTACCCTATTGCTCCTGCTGCTTCCGCGTCCCGCCTCTTCCGGTCCTCTCATTAAACTGGCCGATTCTGTTGCTCGTTCATTCATCAATTTATCCTACATATCCTCCTTCCCCGCCGCTCTCCCCTGCTCTGGTGCTGCCTATGCTGGTGTTGTTACATCACACTGGCTCACAGACTGACTGCTGAAGCTACTGCATAGCAGACAAGGACCCCAGACCTGCAGAATATATCTGAATATCTCTGGATCCGAATTTTTGCCTATTCTGTTTTATTTCTGTGTGATTTTTATTTGTTTATTCGGAATATTAATTTCGGGAAGATGTAGGTAGATCGCAGTGCGAGAGATTCCACATTACCGCTAGTCGGGGGAAAAAAGAAGACAAAAAAAAACAGCAGAAAAAGGCGACAAGCGCATCATGACAGATGGACTATCTAAATCCTCACGCAGCACCAGTAACCTTTCCGAGGGACTTTTATCTCTAACGTGGCTAATAACACAGTACTGTGTACCATAATCTGAAAATAGCATTAGGCAGCGCTCAGAAAACACTGCATTGCTGCTGAAGGATGAAAAACAACGGCAGCACATCCGCAGTCTTCCGCAAGCAGAGGAATTTCCAAAACAAGTTTGTCTGTCTTGTCTGACTGACTTGCTTGGAAGTTGACACAAATATTAGTATCTCTCTTGAGTGTTGATATTGAATATTTATTTTGAAAATATAAATATAATCCTCCGTCTCAGCAACTGTGTGTGACATATGGTCCAAATGTAACAGGCACTGCACCTGTGCCCAGTCAATAACAGGTAAAATACATGCGAGAGAAATACAGAAACTATAGGTCATGATTAAATGATTGATTGATTTTGATGTGAAGATAAGCTTATACCGCCTATCGATCTGTGTTTTACTTTAAGTTTAATACATGAGGACTTCATTGAGCAGTCAGACTCAAACGCATAGTCTCTGTGTTTACYMTAAATATAAGATATAGGCTTTATATATAGGCTCAATATGATTGTCAATTAGGCCTATAGGCTATGCATTATTTTAGGCTATAGGCTTTATATAGGCTGAACATGACAGGTTGTCAATTAGGCCTATGCATTATTTTAGGCTATAGGCTTTATATAGGCTGAACATGACAGGTTGTCAATTAGGCCTATGCATTATTTCATATACAGGCCTACGTCTAAAACATTGACCTTCTGAATTAACATAATCCTAACTATCAGCAGTTTAGTAATGAATTGACGTTAACTGTTTTAATGACTGTTAATTGATTTGTAACTGTTTTAATGACTGTTACTTAATGTTTAACTGTTTTGCGTTTGAGGTTTCCCAAGGCCGCTTTGATCCTCCATTCAATAGTGATGACGGCCTGTTAGTGTTTTTCCTTTGTATTGGGGCTATCTATTTAGGATAAGATTCTGCCTGGCTGTCAATAACTTCAGGGCCCACAGCGTAAAATAACAGTTTATTCGGACACTAGGCTATTTTTAAACATAACAAAAAACACAGTCAGTAAAATAACATCAAACAAACATTAATCGCCCTAAATATTTGTTTTATTACAATATTTTGAATTTACCGCCCGATTTCCCATCATCTCCATTCTCCACGTCTCTTGAATGACGCTGACGCAAGCAGCCAGCCAGTCTGAATGGCGATTGTAACAGACTCGCAGGGCAGTGCGAACGGAGCGCAGCCCGACCTTATATCGCCTTGAAAAACATAGCTATATCAAATGAAACGGACGAGAACAGTATGAGTGATTCAATACTAGTTCGATAAGTGGTCATTGGAGTATGTGGGCAAGGTCGTATCTATGTTTTTTTAAACGGCAGATTACGTTCATTTTCGACGTCGGTTTGGCAACGGCTTTGTGTTAGGAGGGAGTAGGATCCGCTCTTTTATACCTCAGGTACGACCACGTAGCCGACGAAGCTAGCTAGCGACTGGTTTGTGAGGTTAGCCAGCTAAACTAAAGACCCTCAAGCSAACAACRGGCGCCTTTGTTCATGTCACGGGATCGTTGGCAAGCTCTCTATCAACCAAATATGAGRATAAACGTTGGTCATTTGATTCGATGTAATGTTTATATGGGTAACGTTATATAGAAGCCGTTGGCTGAATATCAACGATATTTCATTTCACCTGTAAGGTAGGATAAGCTAACAGTCAACTAGGGGTCTGTTTCCCGAAATATCACAGGAGTCGGAGGTTCATGACTTATGGGGGGACGATCACATGGTTAACTTGGCTAGCAGTGGCTATCTGGAAAAAAAACGTTATTACGATGAACTAGTTTAACACAAAATAACCTATAGTCAACAATACGGCGAATATGTTTTGTTGGCAAGCTGCTATCGCCATGTTATTTACATTAAAACAATTCGGTGTTTTCTGGCTAGCTCCGTTTTGGATAGAAAGTGTGTAGCTAGTTAGCGAACGATGCTACAGTAACGTTTAGCTAGCTTGCTAGCCGACTCAACTCCACGATTTACGATGGAGTTGAGCGGCGCAGTGTTAACATCAAATTTTTTTTTAAAGGAAAGTAGCATTTGTCCCTAGATGACGTAATAGGGATTTGTTTTTACGTTTATGCTGTCCCTCAGTCCTCTCATGCAATGAGACATTCCCCAAAGCAAAACTAAATAGAATGTTTGAAGGTGAAGGAGAACAAAAAAGACCCGATTAAATMATTAAAATGCACATAAAAAAACAGCAAGTACTTTTTTTGAAAATAGTATACACTTTATTTTTAATTTTTTACTTGTTATTATTGTTTATGCCTTAGAGAGCTGTGGTGTCATTTAACAAGGAGCCGATTTAATAAATTAACTTCACTCGCTGCAGCAGAGGGGTGAGGACCAAKAGGCTAGAGTGGCGCTCAGTGGAGCAGGAGAAGAGCAGCTGAGTTTAGACCGGCAGGCACACAAACACGGAAGTCACTAAATCCCGAGTGGTGTAGGGGCTAAGACACTGCAGTACCTGGTTCGAATCCAGGCTGCATCACATCCGGCCTTGATTGGGGGTCCCATAGATCGGCGCACAATTGGCCCAGCGTCGTCCGGGTTTGGCCTGGGTAGGCGGTCATTTGAAATAAGAATTTGTTCTGAACTGACTTGCCTAGTTAAATAAAATCAACCGAAAGTCACTGGGGCAGCCTTAAAAAGTATTTAAATTTGTCTCTACTCTTTTGCCAATAAAAGTTGCTGGAAGGATCTGACTTGCTAAATGTAATTTTATTTTTAACTACTGATTTCAGCACCCAAAGAATAGCCAGCAATTACATACATTGTTCTGTGTAATTGCAGGCTAACGCTATTCTTTGGGTGCTGAAATAAGTATTTTTATAAAAACTCATTTTATGTGAGGTCGGAGGTCCAGTCCTCCCACATTTAAGCCAGGTGTACAGTCGTGGCCAAAAGTTTTGAGAATGACACAAATATTAATTTCCACAAAGTTTGTTGCTTCAGTGTCTTTAGATATTTTTGTCAGATGTTACTATGGAATATTGAAGTATAATTACAAGCATTCATTAGTGCCAAAGGGTT
>NW_019946738.1:12706-15809 GCF_002910315.2 Salvelinus sp. IW2-2015
ACGTGTTTCCTTGCAGGCAACCATGGTTGACAGAGGAAGAACAATGATTCCAAGCACCACCCTCCCTTTGAAGCGTCAAGTCTGTTATTCGAACTCAATCAGCATGACAGAGTGATCTCCAGCCTTGTCCTCGTCAACACTCACACCTGTGTTAACGAAAGAATCACTGACATGTCAGCTGGTCCTTTTGTGGCAGGGCTGAAATGCAGTGGAAATGTTTTTTGGGGATTCAGTTCATTTGCATGGCAAAGAGGGACTTTGGAATTAATTGCAATTCATCTGATCACTCTTCATAACATTCTGGAGTATATGCAAATTGCCATCATACAAACTGAGACAGCAGACTTTGTGAAAATGAATATTTGTGTCATTCTCAACTTTTGGCCACGACTGTTCACTACATGATTTTGCCCCCGATTTACCAGTCCCCAGACTGGTGTCATAGACTAGACGTAACCTAGTAAAAGTAAATCCGGGACACTCAAATTAGTGTGGTATGTTACGTTTGGTATTGTTACATAAGATGGGTTACTTAAGGCATAAATTAAAGGAGCGTGATTGGGTGGGCGTATAACGTGAACGTATAGCAACCCGAAGATTGCATTTGAGCTAATTAGAACTTTGCAACTACTTAGCATGTTAGCTAACCTTTCCCCTAACCCCTAAAGCTAACATTAGCCATTTAGCAAAAAATGATCACAACAAATTGGAATATCATATGTTTAGCAAATTTGGAACATATATTGTACAAATTGCAATTCGTAACATTGTACTAATTGCAATTTGTAACATATCATATGAAATGTATAATGGACATCCACAAATTAATGCATACCATACTAAACGTAACATACCATACTAAATGTAACATACCATACTAAATGTAACATACCATACTAAACGTAACATACCATACTAAATGGAGTGTCTTGGATTTGCTTACAGTTTTAATGTGAAATACTCTGAGACCACGTTGTTGTCCCAGACAAGTTTCTGAGCTCGGTTACGAAATCCCCAAGTCGTTGCCTGCTTGGGGCGCACGGCTGTCACCAACGCTCTTTTAATGTGAGCGGGTCAGAGACGCAATCYGAGCTTTTCCGATCCAATCTTTGAGCAGTCCTAGACATCCCAATATTTTCAAACGCTCACAACGTTTTGAGTTTTAACACGGCACAAACTCTGCAATGCTCTTGTAGTGTGAGATGTGCAATGACAAATTTTGTCTGAGAACAGTGATTATCTATAAGCCAATGAAGCTCGCTAGAGAAGCCAGTGAGATGATGACGTTGTTTCACATCACCAGTTGGTAGACCTCGAGCAGGAGCGATGATACTACTAGTATGCATTTGTATTTGCCTTTCAACCAAAGCTCAAGTGTCAAACATCGGCGACGTGTAACAACCATTCAATAAAAAAATGTTGGCTAGATATTTCAAACTCTGAATGGAACGTGTGAATGTCTGACTGAAAACTAAGCTAACATATGGAATTGTTTAAGATGGTCCTACCAAGAGTCATTTATCTATTTTATTTTTGAAATTGGGACCTCTTTAGGTATATATATATATAAACATTGAATTTGGCCTTACTGCTATTAGCTCATAGAAACCCATTGAATAAACAGATTGTATTGAGACGCAGCCTGTGCAAATGTCTCCAGCTAAACAGGTGGATTTTGATGGAATTTTTGTTTATTAAGCTAATTAGTTTTCCGCAATGGCGTGGACCTTGACTCTAGGCGGTTAACTGGCTAATGTTTGCCATATACATTGTAGCCAGTTTATTAGGTACACACAATTTAGTACTGGTCAGACCCCCCCCCCCCCTTGCATCCAAGAACAGCCTGAATTCTTCTGGCATGGACATTGCTCAATTGGTATCAGGGACCTAACGTGATGCCCGGAAAACATTTGACAGTCTCTTTAGACGTCTCATCAAACGAGCTGTTTTCGCCCACAGGGCGCGCTGACTGGATGCTTTTTGTTTGTCACCCATTCTCGGTAAACCTAGACACTGTCGGCGTGAAAAGTCTAGGAGGCGGCGGCCGTGTTCTGAGATACTGGAACCAGCATGCCTGGCACCCGACGATCATACCACGCTTCAGTCGCTTAAAGTTACAGCGTTGGGCCAGTAACCGTAAGTTGCTGGATCGAATCCCGCGAGCTGACAAGGTAAAAATCTGTAATTCTGGTCCCTGAGCAAGGCAGTTACCCAGTGTGTTCCCCGGCGCAAAGATGTGGGATTTAGGCAGCCCCCTGAACCTCTCATTTCAGTTGAAGGCATTCAGTTGTGTACAACTGACTAGGTATCTCGTCCCCCCGTATTTCCCTTTGCCCAAAACTGAACTGTAGCCAGTCTAATACATCATCTGCCTACCGTACTTTTCCCGCAGACCAATATGTCTTTAAATTGCAACTCCATGGTCTTTATTGGCAACGTGGCTGGATTGCAAAGCCAAGTAGCTAGCTATTTTTGTAGTTTATTGACTAAAACTGACTAGATTTTCCCCGTGCCTTAAGTATAGCATTTTTATTTGCCCTGCATTCCCTGCATAGGTTAAAATAAAAGACTTATTTTTTGTAGTTTATTGACTAAAAAGGTAACTGGACATTTATTCCTCAGATAGTCTAAATATAAGACTATTTTTTTTGTAGTTTTTTAATTCAAAATTGACTGAAAACTTACTGGACAGTTTTCCGTCATAGTTAAATATAAGACAACTACCCTGATCCATATGTGTTTTTGGTGAGTTTTAATATGACGTGACTAGCTAACTTGCGCAATAAAGAGACTTAATATTTGGGGATACCATTGTTTTTCCCTCATAGGGTTTAAAATAAAAAGAGACTATTTTTGGTTTTGTAGTTTATTGCGACGAATAAAACAAAATCGGGTGGACCAATTTTTCGCTCATAGTAAAGAATTTATAAGATAGACGAATGTTTTTTTTTTTTTTTTTTTTTTTTTTTTTTGTAGTTATTTATTTGACATATGAAACTGTGACATTGTTCCTCAAATAGGTGGTCAAATATTTAAGCGAGAACTATATTTGTTTGTTTGTAGTTTAATTTTTGACATTTGCGGATCAACATGGACATGTTCC
>NW_019946738.1:15834-29403 GCF_002910315.2 Salvelinus sp. IW2-2015
AGCAGCCACCCTCCTTTGAAGGTTCCAGTCTGTTATCGAACTCAATCAGCATGACAGAGTGATCTCCAGCCTCGTCCTCGTCAACCACTCACACTGTGTTAACGAAAGAATCACTGACATGTCAGCTGGTCCTTTTGTGGCAGGGCTGAAATGCAGTGGAAATGTTTTTTGGGTTCAGTTCATTTGCATGGCAAAGAGGGACTTTGCAATAATTGCAATTCATCTGATCACTCTTCATAACATTCTGGAGTATATGCAAATTGAAATCATACAAACTGAGACAGCAGACTTTGTGAAAATAATATTTGTGTCATTCTCAACTTTTGGCCACGACTGTTCACTACATGATTTTGCCCACGATTTAGCAGTCCCCAGACTGGGTGTCATAACTAGACGTAACCTAGTAAAAGTAAATCCGGGACACTCAAATTAGTGTATGTTACGTTGGTATTGTTACATAAGATAAGGTTACTTAAGCATAAATTAAAGGAGCGTGATTGGGTGGGCGTAATACAGCGAACGTATAGCAAACCGAAGATTGCATTTGAGCTAATTGAGCTAATACTTTAGAACATTTGCAACTACTTAGCATGTTAGCTAACCTTTCCCCTAACCCCTAAAGCTAACTTAGCCATTAGCAAAAAAATGATCACAAACAAATTGGAATATCTAATGTTAGCAAATTTGGAACATATATTGTACAAATTGCAATTCGTAACATTGTACTAATTGCAATTTGTAACATATCATAATGAAATGTATAATGGACATCCACAAATTAATGCATACCATACTAAACGTAACATACCATACTAAATGTAACATACCATACTAAATGTAACATACCATACTAAACGTAACATACCATACTAAATGGAGTGTCTTGGATTTGCTTACAGTTTTAATGGAAATACTCTGAGACCACGTTGTTGTCCAGACAAGTTTCTGAGCTCGGTTACGAAATCCCCAAGTCGTTGCCGCTTGGGGCGCACGGCTGTCACCAACGCTCTTTTAATGTGAGCGGGTCAGAGACGCAATCTGAGCTTTTCCGATCCAATCTTTGAGCAGTCCTAGACATCCCAATATTTTCAAAAACGATTATGATTAAGGCAAAAACTCGTGTGCTTTAAGTCAGGTCTAGCGAGAGTAGTCTCTCATGCCCACATGTCTCCTTCTGATAAAGTGTAGATATCGCAGACATCATTGTGGCAAAAACTGACAAATGAGTATCGAGTACGTTGCAGTATGGAACAAGCGTGTGTACATGGCTGGAACTCACAATAGCATGAGCTCCGCTTAATTGAGAACAACAGGGCCGTTATCTCCATGACTCGACGTGTGTATTTCACCACCTTCTAACTCCAGTATTGTTGTTAGACATCTGAGGCGGAGGAACATTGTGGTACGATCGATAACTTCACTACTTTAGTAATGCATTGGGCTTGTATTATCCCACGATATCGCAGCAACTGAAGGCTGATAGAGAGGCCTACAAATAACAACAACCTCTCGCGATCACTGACCAAAGCAGTTGCCTTGTCGAGAATGATAGCAATACACAAGTTCACCGCAGTATATACACAATGTTGGCTAGAAATATTTTCGAACTTACTCAGTATGGACAGTAGGATGGAATGATAACTGAGAGACTAAAAACAGTTAAGCAGTTAACGGACATGAACCTTTTAGACCCGCGTATTGGTCCTTAGTGAAACGACAGAGGAATGCTAGTTTTAGCTATTTTATTTTTTGGAAATTTGCGGACCTCTAGGTATAATATATAATATGAAAGGACAACTCGAAAGGTAGTATCCGACCCTTTAGCTGCTAATAACTACCCAGTGGCGTCATAGGTAAACACCATACAATGTTTTGGAAAGTGCAAATTAACAACTAGCTGTGGAGCAATGTAGTAACGCATAGAGCGCTTTTGGCAAATGTTCTCCATGCGTTATAACTAGGTTGCACTTTTGATGAGTGTGTGTAATTTGGGCAGCTTTATTAAGCTCAAATTTTCTCCGTCTACGTATCCTTAATGGTGCATGCATACGTGGATCCTGACTCTTAGCTGGCTTTGGTAACTCTAGCGCTATATGACGTGTTTTGACGCATTCTTATCATTACTAACACACTAATTTAGAAACAACACGAATGCCAGTTTATCTGGGATCACACCCCTCGCGATACCCCCCTCCTCCCACTTCCCTCCCCCCCTGGCAATCAAGCCAACACAAGACAACCTTGTACTCCTTTCTTTGATGCTCGCGTCTGACTATCAACCGCTGCGCAACATAGCTCAAATTATCTGCGAATGAGATGTCAATGCTCTATCCTTTCACACAGCGCAAACAAGGGGCAGTCTCCCCCTATCCGCCCATGATGTGGTGAAATTCTATTATTATGCAGTAATTGACAGTCTTCTTTAGCAGACAAGCAGGAACTGCTCTCAACCCTCAACGTCAGTACATGTTATTACTTCGACCGCACAGGGCTGCCGGCTGACTTGGGAACTGCTTTTTGGGTTTGTCACTACCATACTCGGTTATACAATCCCTATAGCAACGACTGATCTGCTTGCCGATGGTAGTACAAATGGTCTTAGGGTGGTGGAATGTCAAAACCTGGACCAGAGACTCGGCCGTGCTGTAAGAGTTACCTCCCGAACCACAGTGCGAGGCTGAGCTTGGCACGCTAAACGTTAACTGATTAATCCCTTCAGGTCTCAATCTATGAAAAGCTCGAAGGACCTATTCCCCAAGCAGCGGCACCCCTTCCAACGGCTGCAGGTTCTGGCGTGTTATGTGTGTGAGTGTGTTGACACTTGGGCCATGTAATAGATTCGCGTTGAATGGTGTGTGGCTGGTGGGGAGGGGGTGGTGCGGGTAGGGGAGGGGGGTTTGTGTGTCTGGAAGGATTCTTGGCCACCGCAAGTCTGCAAACAATTTATAATGTAAAATCATATATTCTGCTTAATTTCGTCCCTGGCAAAGGCAGTTAAACCCAAGTGTTGTTCCCGCGGCGCCAAAGATCTGGATTAAGGCAGCCCCCTGAACCTCTCATTTCAGTTGAAGGCATTCAGTTGTACAACTGACTAGGTATCCCCTTTCCCAAACTACTTTAGCCCATTCTAACATCTGCCTAGCGACTTTCCGCAGACCATATGGTCATTTGCAACGTGCTGGATTGCAAAGCCAAAAGTAGCTAGCTTATTTTTTGTTTAGTTTATTGAGACTAAAACGGACATTTTCCTCAAATAGATAGTTAAAATATAAGACTATTTTTTTGTAGTTTATTGACTAAAACTGGACATTTTCCTGAAATAGTTAAAATATAAGACTATTTTCCAATAAATATCAAGGGTCTTATTCTGTTGACGTGATCATCGACGCTCGGCTGCCGTTTTACAAATCAAGATAATCTCTCTCTTTTGTCAAATAATAATCCAGTTGTGGTCTTATACCCGCACTGTGTCTGTGAGCGGTTGTCTAGAGCACACGCGCCAATACCAGAATGGACACACTTGCTATACAACATCTTTTTTTGTGAAAACAATCAGTAGAGTTGAAAATGTGATGAACCCAATTAACTTGCTTTTTTTTATTATAWTTTTTTTTACATGGGAATTTAACCGCAAAATGTATTTTGATGCGCACTATGTAAATCATGCACAAGTCAATTTGATGGAAACTCATCTCTGGTGGGAAGATTTGCATATTGTTTTTATGCAGATTTTAGAATATTTGTGTGAAAATCTGTCGCCAATTGGATGAAAAACCTAGTTTGAAAGTTTTGAAACGTATTAGCTAGCATTTCTATACATGTATTTCTCTTTTGGGTCATGTTAAATTGGACAGTGACAGTCATTTAGTCCATTTGACGCCAGGCTGTTAAACGGTTGAATGGAACTGTGTCAAGTCAGCCAGCCATGGCAGTGTTACTATTGTCTAATTGTTGTCTGATTGCTGACCTAAAGCATTGTGTTGTTTCTGTTTCAGGTTACGCCCATGTAAAATGGAGGATAGCTTTGATTGCGACTGTGGTGAGCTTGAGCCACCCGATTGTTGAGGGCCAGACTACTCTGTGAAGACTAAAAGGCAAGACACCATTTTGGATGAGCRGTAGTTTCAACAGGAAGAAGATTGAGTAAATACAAAAAAAACAAAAAAAATAGAATTTAAAATTGTAGTGCTTTTTGGCGCAATTTGAATCAATGCAGCTACACAGAATGAGTCTATCACTGAATGTATCTGTACTGTGAGGATGCAASGAGATGCTGTTGTAGTTTTTGAATTGGCCTCTTGCGTTCATTCCATTATCGCTGGCTGTTAAACAYTAAACGCCTAAAAACGGTTTAATAACCGGAGAAGCGCCAACAAMAAAAAAAMGATTTTGAAAAAGTAATTCATATTRGGCCTGAAAAASKTGCACCATTTGTCAAACAAACATGACTTTCTACTCTGGTTGTGAGTCAGAGAGCCGTGTGATTCTGTGAGGGTTAGACAGGGGGAAACAGTAGTCTTCTGTAAGGGTTATATCACCCACATTTATATTTTCACAATATTACACACCAGTTAAGACCTCCTTTAGCTTATTACCAGTCAGTTTGTCCATTTTGTATTGAACAACCCCAAAGTCAATAGAAACTTAGTCAAAACACCAAATCCAAGATGGCGGAGAAGTTTGAGTCTCTGATGAACATCCAYGGGTTTGACCTGGGCCCACGTTACATGGACCTGAAGCCTCTGGGCTACGGMGGSAACGGCCTGGTGTTCTCAGCCGTTGACACGGACTGCGACAAACGCGTGGCGGTGAAGAAGATCATCCTGACGGATCCTCAGAGCGTCAAACACGCCCTGAGAGAGATCAAGATCATCAGGAGGCTGGACCACGACAACACCGTCAAGGTAACACAGGAAATGCAGTAACCAACTGTACAATACTTTTTATTGGCCATTCATATGGAAATGTCTTTAGTCAGGACAGCAGTGGAATGGGTCAGCTCCTAACACTGCAGACAGTGGGGGAACTCCCCTGCTCAAGTCACACTGCAACATCAAACTCTGCTGTCATATGACTTGGCCTGAGTTGAACAATACAAGTCACTTCCAATTGTTGGACTACCTCACACTAGTTAGTGCTATACAGAGGCAGGATGTGAGTTACACTGCACACAGTCAACAACACACAGACAACATGCAGGTGTATCTGCTCATATGAGTTGATGTTAACATATGAACACCTTCCCTCCCAGGTATCTGAGACGCTAGGATCCAGCAGTCGCCACCTAACAGATAATATTCTCTACTTCCCTCTCCCAGGTATTTGAGACGCTAGGGCCCAGCGGTCGTCACCTAACAGATAATATTCTCTACTTCCCTCTCCCAGGTATTATTTGCAGAGACCGTAGGCCCACGCGGTCGTCACCTAACAGAGGACATGGTCTCTCTGACAGAGTGAACTCTGTGTACATCGTCCAGGAGTACATGGAGACAGACCTGTGTCAGCTCCTGGAGAGGGGTCTTCTCTCTGAGGACCACGCCAGACTCTTCATGTACCAGCTGCTGAGAGGCCTCAAGTACATCCACTCTGCCAACGTACTGCACAGAGACCTGAAGCCTGCCAACTTGTTCGTCAACACAGAGGACCTGGTGCTGAAGATAGGAGACTTTGGGCTGGCTCGGATCATGGATCCTCACTACTCACACAAGGTAAGAGGCAAAACAGAGACTAGTTAAACTAACATTCATTACCGTCTGTAATAACCGTGTGATACCTGCATAGCGTTCTGGCTTTATTGCCCAGAAACCAACTGGGCTAATCCCTAGGCTGATAGCGTCACCCGATCACACCACACTGCACCACAGGAAGTAAACGAGGAGGTATGGTAGTTCCTGAAGTCGCGCCTCCGTTTGCTTCCGCTGAGATAAGGGCCCTGGGAACCAATATTTCTGTTGAGGGGAGGGAGACCACATCCTGCCCCGGTGCTGAGGACAAGAGTTTAAACTGTATGTTGACCAGGCTGTGTGGTGTTGACCAGGCTGTGTGGTGTTGACCAGGCTGTGTGTGGTGTTGACCAGGCTGTGTGGTTTGACCAGGCTGTGTGTGTGTTGACCAGGCTGTGTGTGTGACCAGGCTGTGTGTGTTGACCAGCGTGTGGTGTACCAGGCTGTGTGGTGTTGACCAGGCTGTGTGTTAGGTGTGTTGACCAGGCTGTGGTGTTGACCAGGCTGTGTGGTGTTGACCAGGCTGTGTGGTGTTGACCAGCTGTGTGTTGCTGACCAGGCTGTGTGTTGTGACCAGGCTGTGTGTTGTGACCAGGCTGTGTGTGTGACCAGCTTGTGTTGTGTGACCAGCTGTGTTGTGACCAGGCTGTGTGTTGTGTGACCAGGCTGTGTGTTGTGTACCAGGCTGTGTGTTGTTGTAGACCAGGCTGTGTTTGTTGTAGACCAGGCTGTGTGTTGTTGTAGACCAGGCTGTGTGTTGTGACCAGCTGTTGGTGTCGACCAGCTGTGTGGTTGTGACCAGGCGTGTGGTTGTTGTGACCAGGCTGTGTGTTGTTGTCGACCAGCTGTGTGTTGTTTCGACCAGGCTGTGTGTTGTTGTCGACCAGGCGTTTGTGTGTCGACCAGCTGTGTTGTTTGTCGGACCAGGTTGTGCAGTGTGTTGTTGTCGACCAGCTGTGTGTTGTTGTCGACCAGGCTGTGTGTTGTTGTACCAGCTGTGTTTGTGTTAGACCAGGCTGTGTTGGTGTAGACCAGGCTGTGTGCTGGTGTAGACCAGGCTGTGTGTTGGTGTAGACCAGGCTGTTGTTGGTGTACAGCTGTGTGTTGTGTTAGACCAGGCTGTGTGTTGTGTAGACCAGGCTTGTTTAGTGTAACCAGGCTGTGTGTTGGTGTAGACCAGGCTGTTGTTGTTGTTAGACCAGGCTGTGTGTTGTGTAGGACCAGGCTGTGTGGTTGTGTAGACCAGGCTGTGTGTTGGTGTAGACCAGGCTGTGTGTTGTGTAGACCAGGCTGTGTGTTGGTGTAGACCAGGCTGTGTGGTGGTGTAGACCAGGCTTTGTTAGTGTAGACCAGGCTGTGTGTTTGATTGTGGCACCAGTCGGGCGTTCAAACTTCAGAGATATGGAGATTAGGCTGAGATGTCTGGCCTGGGAGAATGTAGGTTGAGTGGGTCTTTCTCCAGCCGTACACTGCTCTTTGGACAGGACTCTGAGGGGAAGCAGGGTCACTGAAGAAAGGAGAGAGAGCTGAGAGAGGAAGAAGGAAGAAAGCAGGGAGGAGAGCTGAGGAGTGGAGTAGTCACCGTGCAGCTACAGGTGTCTTAGATTAGTCATCACCAGGGCATGTCTGGTGTGACTCGGCCCTCTCTCTGGCACCACACAGGATGCACTCAGGACTTTTACAGTTAGCTAGGCCTCACACTTTCTCACACACACACCAAGCCCCAACAGCCAGAGTCTTACAGCTAGGCCACAGCTTCACACACACTCAGCCTCAAGCCAGAGTATTTTACAGCGCCACAGCTTCACACACACACAGCCCCAAGCCAGAGTCTTACAGCTAGGCCACAGCTTCACCACACACAGCCCCAACAGCCAGAGTCTTACAGCTAGGCCACAGCTTCACCACACACAAGCCCCAAGCCAGAGTCTTTTACAGCTAGGCCACAGCTTCACACACACACAGCCCCAAGCCAGAGTCTTACAGCTAAGCCACAGCTTCACACACACACACACACACACACACACACACACACACAACACACACACACACACCACACACACACAACACACACACACACACACACACACACACACACACACACACACACACACACACACACACAGCCCAACAGCCAGAAGTCTTACAGCTAGGCCACAGCTTCACACACACACACACCCCAACAGCCAGAGTCTTACAGCTAGGCCACAGCATACACACACACACAACACACACACACACACACACACCACACACACACACACACACACACACACACACACACACACACACACACACACACACACACACAGCCCCAACAGCCAGAGTCTTACAGCTAGCCACAGCTCAACACACACACACACACACACACACACACACACACCACACAACACACACACACACACCCAGCCCAACAGCCAGAGTCTTACAGCTAGCCACAGCTTCACACACACACACACACAGCCCCAACAGCCAGAGTCTTACAGCTAGGCCACAGCTTCACACACACACACACACAGACCCCAACAGCCAGAGTCTTACAGCTAGGCCACAGCTTCACACACACACACACACAGCCCCAACAGCCAGAGTCTTACGCTAGGCCACAGCTTCACACACACACACACAGCCCCAACAGCCAGAGTCTTACAGCTAGGCCACAGCTTCACACACACACAGCCCAACAGCAGCTGGTTTTAGTGCTCATATCGCAGATCAAGTGTTGACTCGCTACGCTCCAGTGACTCATCGCTGAGAACGCTCTCATTTGAATAGAATCGTGCTGGGGACACGGCAGGAAACTGGCATTTCCATTTCGGTGTGTGTGTGTGCGCTACAGGTGCATGTTTGAAGTTCAAGAGATTTTCTCACCATCTTCAGTCTCTGTAGCCAGACACCCCTCCATATCCCTCCTCTCCTCCCTCTCCAGCCCCTATAGCAGCTCTGCTGTGTCTTGCGGTGGCTTTTCCCCATATAAGCAGGTTTTGTATTGATGACATGAGGGCAAGGGAACGGCCAATTGAAAAGAGCCTCTGCTGATGTCAACTATTTTTGTATTTCTGTTGGACTGCAGAAGCGTTGTGTGTGTGTGTGTGTGTGTGTGTGTGTGTGTGGACACGCTTCTCTCTGCAGAGAATCACGCCATTTGGTGCCGCATTCCATGTACCATCCAGAGAGCCTGGACACACCCACCACAAAGCCTGGCGGGGGGGGGGGGGCAACCACTTGACTCCCGTGCCCCTGTCTGCCCTGCTGTTGGGGTAGCTGGCTGGCTCTGCCTCTCTGCATGCTATTTGTACAGCTCACTCTGTCTAAATAAAGAACCAGCCCATTTGCAGCAACTAACCTTGGTCTCTGTCTCTCTTGGAACACTGGCAAGAACTTGCACACGTCTAAATGTATAGATATTCTATAGTGTCTATATAGATGCTATATTTGAGCAATATGGCCCGAGAGGGTGTGGTATATGGCATGACGTAATGCCTGCATACAGCCTTAGCCGTGGTATATTAGTCATAGTCACCCCTGAGGTGCCTTATTGCTGTTAGAACCTGGTTAGTAACGAAATTAGAGCAGTAAAAATATGTTTTATCATACCTGTGGTATACGGTCTGATATACCACGGCTGTTAGCCAATCAGCATCCAGTTTATATTTTTATATATCTTCAGCTAGACCTACTCCATGTCCTGCGTTGTACATGACCAGAGATGGGCCCTGATTGGCTCAATATGACCAGAGATGGGCCCTGATTGGCTTAATATGGCCACCATTTGTCTCTGATTGGGTTTAGGTGATTGGGTTCTTATGGAGATTACATTGTCCGTTTCTCAGACTTCTTTTAGGCTCTTATTGAAGTTCTCAGAATTTGTCCCATCCCCCCACCCTTATAAATATTCTAAACTTTGTTAGAGGATTGAGTGGTTCTGTATGTTGAGTGGTGTGTGTGTGAGAGCCTGTTGAGTTTCTCAGAGCCTCCTCAGCCTCCTTCTGTGGGACCCGCAGCAGTCAAACACCCAGTGGCCCACCACCAAGAATGTCTGGAATTCACGTGCAGGCAGGAATCAGGCATCCTGTGCATTTCCCTCCCAGCCAGTCAGTCTATCATTCCTTTGTCCTGCCTATCGTGGGAGCCTTTCTCCAAGGCTAGAGCTGCTCTCAAGCTGCTAGCGTAGCATAATCATGCCCTGAGGTTAAGCAGGGAACATGGGCTCCGCTGTTACAACCAGTGTTAGTTTAGCATTTAGCTTATCGTGCCCTTTGGCTGACTAGACGCATTGGTTGGCAAAAGCATTGCATTTGCGTCCGTTAGCTTAGCATTAGCAATAGCATCCCTTTCGGCTTAGCACAGTGAGCATGGCAGAGACTCTGCCGGCTGTAGACCAGAGTTAGCTAGCTTAGCAGTTAGCTTAGCGTAAGTGCGCCCTTCAGTGAAGCAGGGCAAAGGGCATGGCTGTGTAGACTAGCATTAGCTGAGTTATATGACATCTGCTCAGTGAGGCAACTTGACCTCCTATTTACAAGATGTAATCCAACCYTGAAGATTTCTTAATGCAAAATGGCCTTGACATACATACTGAAGGGTTTGTTTATAGGAATATAAAATGTTTTATTGAACCCAGTTTTGTTCTAGGAAGTTAGACAATAACATGACGGCCTTTTACATGTGAGCAACAAGTGGTTTAAGTGGTGTTTTTTTAACCAAGCTAARTTAGTCATTTTCCAAACAAGTCCTTTTCATGTAAAACCCTGAAAAGACGTCGGTGTGAATGAGACGTATATATTCCCTAAAACCCTCCAGGCCTGTGTGTCATTATGAAGAAGCAGYAGAGAGACTGTTAAGCTTGCAGATGGTAGCTGCTCTTGATGTGCAGGTGTACATTTCCTGGAATGTTATTGAGAGCGAGAGAGTGGGGGGGACTAAGACAGGGGGAGGAAGGGAAAGATGAACGGGAGAGATCGTCATTCCACCACCACACATGTTTCCTGCTGTAGCTCGGATCACTCCACCACAGTCCTCCTCCCATGACACACATACTCACGTTGACCCAGTTACCCAGCTCTAGCAACACACACAGCTCTCCGCTTGGCTCGCAGTTTCCACTCGAAGGTTCACAAGGCTTTTAAAACGGCAGGGGAGAAATGACTTGGTGTGTATTCACGTTTTTTAAGCAGAGCAACAGCTCTAAAAGAAACCATTCTCTCTAATCAACACGTTTTATTTTATTTATTTTTTTTTTTAAATACATTTTATCCCCTTTTCTCCCCAATTTTCGTGGTATCCAATCGCTAGTAATTACTATCTTGTCTCATCGCTACAACTCCCGTAGGGCTCGGGAGAGACGAAGGTCGAAAGCCATGCGTCCTCCGAAGCACAACCACCAAGCCGCACTGCTTCTTAACACAGCGCGCCTCCAACCCGGAAGCCAGCCGCACAATGTGTCGGAGAAACACCGTCACACCGCCCCCTCGGTTAGAGCGCACTGCGCCCGGCCCGCCACAGGAGTCGCTGGAGCGCGATGAGACAAGGATATCCCTACCGGCCAAACCCTCCCTAACCCGGACGACGCTAGGCCAATTGTGCGTCGCCCCACGGACCTCCCGGTCGCGGCCGCGCTGCGACAGAGCCTGGGCGCGAACCCAGAGACTCTGGTGGCGCAGCTAGCACTGCGATGCAGTGCTCTAGACCACTGCGCACCCGGGAGGCCCTAACACGTTTTATTTTGACCCACAAAGCCATGCCTAACACACATCTCCTGGGGATTAAAGCTGTGTGTATATAAACATGTCTAACACACATCTCCTGGGGATTAAAGCTGTGTGTATATAAGACATGCCTAACACACATCTCCTGGGGATTAAAGCTGTGTGTATATAAAGACATGTCTAACACACATCTCCTGGGGATTAAAGCTGTGTGTATATAAAGACATGCCTACACAACATCTCCTGGGATTAAAGCTGTGTGTATATAAAGACATGCCTAACACACATTCCTGGGGATTAAAGCTGTGTGTATATAAAGACATGCCTAACACAACTCTCTGGGGATTAAAGCTGTGTGTATATAAAGACATGCCTAACACACATCTCCTGGGGATTAAAGCTGTGTGTATATAAAGACATGCCTAACACACAATCTCCTGGGGATTAAAGCTGTGTGTATATAAGACATGCCTAACACACATCTCCTGGGGATTAAAGCTGTGTGTATATAAAGACATGCCTAACACACATCTCCTGGGGATTAAAGCTGTGTGTGTATATAAGCCATGCCTAAACACACATCTCCTGGGGATTAAAGCTGTGTGTATATAAAGACATGCCTAACACACATCTCCCTGGGGATTAAAGCTGTGTGTATATAAAGCCATGCCTAACACACATCTCCTGGGGATTAAAGCTGTGTGTATATAAAGCCATGCCTAACACACATCTCCTGGGGATTAAAGCTGTGTGTGTATAAAGCCATGCCTAACACACATCTCCTGGGGATTAAAGCTGTGTGTATATAAAGCAATGCCTAAACACATCTCCTGGGGAATTAAAGCTGTGGTGTATATAAAGCCATGCCTAACACACATCTCCTGGGGATTAAAGCTGTGTGTGATATAAAAGCATGCCTAACACACATCTCCTGGGGATTAAAGCTGTGTGTGTGTATATAAAACCAGTCAGTGTGTGTGTATAGCTAGCTTCGTGTGGTTCTCTGAGGAAATCTAGCTACTAATCCTCTGTCACCAGGTTCTCTGAGGAAATCTAGCTACTAATCCTCTGTCACCAGGTTCTCTGAGGAAATCTAGCTACTAATCCTCTGTCACCAGGTTCTCTGAGACAACCCTATAGTACTCTACAACTGCTGCCTTCCTCTCCTTCCTCTTATTTTCCTCCTCCCTTCCTCTACACTCCCTTTTCATCCTCCCTCTTCCCTTCCTCTCCTCACTCCCCCCTTCCTTCCACTGAGGTGTTAGCCACCCATCTGAGACAGAAACATATATTATGTATTTTATTTCTAAACCACTTTGCACAAATGAAGCTAAAGTAAAAATGTAAACTATTGTACACAGATAAAGGCTTTGCATAGAGAACCATAGCATGGCTGTACTTCCTGTCTRGAATGGACGACCCACTAGTCTGGTAGTGAGAACAGCACAGCGCTCAGTGAGTGGAAACAGGTTTTTCTCTCTGTCAAACACTGGGCTAGATAACACTGCCTCTCTGACTGTTGCAAACCTGTGGCTTTGGTCTGGAGAAATGACTTACTGCGTCACTTCGGCTGTGTGTGTGTGTGTGTGTGACGTATGAATTCTCCTGAAATTAGTTAGACAAAGCACTAGCTAGAATGTTCACTTGTTGTAATCTGCTGTGGATTCTCAGAACTTCTTTCATTCTAGACTTCTTATGCAACATTACAGGCAGGCTACCATGCTTGTTGTTGCTAAATCTCTGACTGCAGTTGTCACTGCTGGGAACTGCTTGGAGTTTCCTCATTTGTGATAGTGTATTGACTGATTTCATGCCGTTCTGCTGGCAGACTGTTCTGGCTGGCTGGTTTTCTGACTGCTCATTCAGTTGCTTAAAAGCTGCTGATGCAAGAGAGACATCTACCCATTTCTAAATATACCCACCCAGCCAACCTGGCCCTGGTGCTGCTTAAAATATCCACCAGCTTTTATTGACTAAATCATTTCTCCTGTCTCTACATCTAGATCATTCTGTCATTCAACCTAGATCATTTCCAGTTGGTCCACATGTCTCTTGGCCCGCTAGCTGAGCCTCGTTGTCTCTTGGCCCGCTAGCTGAGCCTCGTTGTCTCTTGGCCCGCTAGCTGAGCCTCGTTGTCTCTT
>NW_019946738.1:32907-61032 GCF_002910315.2 Salvelinus sp. IW2-2015
TCACATGAGGAATTAGCGGAGCTCATAGTGCTTACAGTCTGTACTTACTGTTGACCCAGGGTCCATTAGGGGATAGGGACCCTTAGGTGCTTTTACAGGTGCCACTACTGTTGACAGGTCCATGTAGGGAAATAGGGAGCCATTAGTGCCTTTACAGTTCGCCACTACTGTTCGCACCAGGGTCATGTAGGGAATAGGGAGAGCCATAGTGGCTTTACAGTGCCACATCTGTTGACCAGGGTCATGGTAGGGGATGGAGCCCATAGTGCTTTACATGCCACGTACTGGTTACCAGGGGCTCCGAATGTAGGGAATAGGGAGCCATAGTGCTTTACAGTGCACTTACTGTTGACAGGGTCCATGTAGGCGATAGGAGCCATTGGCTTACAGTTGCACATACTTGATTGACAGGGTCCATGTAGGGAATAGGAGCATAGGGCTTCAGTGCACTTACCTGTTGACCAGGGCGGTCCATTGTAGGGAATTAGGGAGCATATGGGAAGCATCCAGAAGCACTTGTTTTCTGTTGATACAGCTTTGAGTCTCCTGCTTCTCAACCATTAAGGTCATTAGCTGAATGTAGTTACACAGGATCATGGTGCTTTTGAAGTCAATACAAGCCTGGAGAGAAGAGAGAGACACACACACACACCACCACACACACACAACACACGCACACACTGCAAGTACAGTAGGATGACAACTGTTTCATTAATATAGAAAATCAACTAGTAAGCTGATGGGTCTGTGTTTTAGGTGTATTCTCATAAGAGCTGATTAAACCAGTTGTCACATTTCTGTTTATTCATTCTGAAACACACACAGAGAGAAAGAGGTTGAGTCATTCTGAACGAAGAGAGTGGTTGAGTTCATTCTGAACAGAGAGAGGGGGTTGAGTCATTCTGAACATGAGATGAGGGGGCGTTGAGTCATTCTGAACAGAGAGGGAGAGGTTGAGTTCATTTCTGAACAGAGAGAGAGGTTGAGTCATTGTCTGAACAGAGAGAGAGGTTAGTTCTCATTCTGAACAGAGAGAGAGGTTGAGTCATTTCTGAACAGAGAGGAGAGAGTGGTTGAGGTCATTCTGAACAGAGAGGGGTTGAGTCATTCTGAAAGAGAGAGGGGTTGAGTCATTCTGAACAGAGAGAGGGGTGGAGTCATTCTGAACAGAGGGGTGAGTCATTTCTGAACAGAGACGAGGGTTGAGTCATTCTGAACAGAGAGAGAGGAGAGGGGGTGTGAGTCATTCTGAACAGAGAGAGGGTTGAGTCATCTTGAACAGAGAGAGGGGTGTGCAGTCATTCTGAACAGTGAGAGAGGTGTGAGTCATCTGAACAAGAGGAGAGGGGTTGAGTCATCTGAACAAGGAGAGAGAGGGTTGAGTATTCTAGAACAGAGAGGGAGGGGTCCTATATGAAATTCAGGTTTTCATCGGCTCTTACTCCATTCAACTCTTTAGTGTGCACTTCTCACTCTAAAGACTAAACTCACCCTCCCTTTTCCTCTCTCCCTCTTCTCCAGGGTCATCTTTCTTGAGGGTGGTGACTAAATGGTACCCGGTCTCCTCGCCTGCTGTCTCCCCTAACAACTACACCAGGCCATTGACATGTGGGGCTTGCCGGATGCATCTTCGCCGAGATGCTCACCGGGAAAAAACGCTCTTCGCAGGTCAGGTCAACGCACAGACTCACACTTAGTGACCCATGAGGCATGTGACTGTGCCACTGAACTATGGGGCAGAAATGTTAGGCCACAGGCTTCATGGCACGTGGGTTTCTGGCAGAGCTCACACACTGACATGGCGTAACTGATATGGGGCAGACAGTGAAGTGGGCCACGGGGGTATGGATTATGGAGCTGCTTTGCTGTTTCTATATCAGTGTTAACTCTTGCGGGGGCGGGGGGGGGGGGTGTTAACCTTGATAGTTAGCTAGCTAACTGAGGTACCTGCGAGTTAGCTAGCTAAACTGAGGTAAGCCTGGAGAGTTAGCTTGCTAAACTTGAGGTAACCTGGAGAGTTAGCTTGCTTATACTGAGGTAACCTGAAGTTGGCTTGCTTAACCTGAGGTAACTTGTGAGTTGGCTGCGTAACCTGAGGTAACTTTGGAGTTGGCTGGCTAACCTGAGGTAACTTTGGGAGTTGGCTGGCTAACCTGTAGGAACGAGGTAACTTGAGCTGCTGACGTAAAGCTGAGGGTAAACTTTGGGAGTTGGCTGACTAAACTGAGTGTAACTTTGGGAGTTGGCTGACAAACTGAGGTAACTTTGGGTGGTGTAACGAGTACTTTAGTGCTACTGACTGAATCTTGTGCTTAGTGAACAGACAGAAAGCATCAGGTCTATTTTTAAGTTCTTTGGTATCACTCACTCGACCAGGATCAAACCATCCTGTAGTAACCTGGTTATATTTATGTTACCAATAAGATGTCAGTATTGACTCAAGACGGGGGTTTGCTTCCCGCTATCCGTAGCTATTTCCTATGTCTGCCTATATAACATGAAAAGAAAGCTTCAGGTAGCTTAAAGCCAGGGTGCATTAGAAGAATGTAATTCTAAGTTACAATTTAATACTAAACCGTACTTAAGTTCTGATGTCGTAATTAAGAAGCCTTAAGGATACTACACATCCCGACCTTCAATCTCACGGTGGACACACTAACCACAAGCCACTGAGTTGGGACATCCGACTCTGGTGTAAATGAACCCTGTGTGTGTTTCCTGTAAATAACCTGTTGTCCTGTGTTTTAACCTGTTGTTGTCCTGTAATACCCGTGTCCTGTGTTTTTTAACCCTGTGTTGTCCTGTAATAACCCTGGTTCCTTGTGTTCTTTAACCCTGTTGTTGTCCTGTAATAACCCGTGTCCTGTGTTTTTAACCCTTGTGTTGTCCGTATAACCCGTGTTTCCTGTTTTTACCCTGTGTTGCCTGTAATAACCCGTCGTCCCTGTGTTTTTAACCCTGTTTTGAAACTGTTGTTCTGCAGGAGCACATTGAGCTTGGAGCAGATTGCAGCTCATCCTGGAGTCCATCCCTGTGCTGAGAGAAGAGGACGGCAGAGTTACACAGTGTTATCCCCCTTCATACACGGTGACATGTCCCACCACACAACCCACTGGCCAAGCTACTGCCTGACGTCAGCCCACAGGGTGAGTCTAGACTCGCACTCGTGATAGACACAACAACAGTGACATGTCCAGCCACACAACCACTGTGCCAGCTACTGCCCGACGTCCAGCCCACAGTAGGAGTCTAGACTCGCACTCGTGTAGACATACCATCAAGTGACATGTCCAGCCCACAACCACTTGCCAAGCTATGACCCGACGTCACCACAGGGTGAAGTCTGACACACATTCACACTCGTGACGTAAACACACACACTGGACAAACTGATGCCTGACATCATACCACCAGGTGAACACACAACAAACTAACACACTCTATCTATACCATATTGTAAAGCCCCATACATGCCACACTGGCACCATGGTAAATGTTCCTCTTCCCTTCCAGCCCTGGCATTTCCTGCAAAAGATCCTGACCTTTAACCCCATGGACCGTCTGACAGCGAAGAGAAGCCCTAGCCCACCCCTACATGTCTGACTACTCCTTCCCCCTGGACGAACCCGTCTCCCTGCACCCCTTCCACATAGAGGATGAGGTGGATGATATCTTTACTGATGGACAGGGTCACAAGCCACACCTGGGACAGGTACGCGGAGACATACTGTAGTCTACATACATACTTACAACTGGGTTCCATAGCTAGCTAGTTATAGAAGAGGTCAAACACAGGGTTTGTGCTTGGCTTGTCTTAACCCTTTATCTCCCTCCCGCCATCAGTGTACCGTGACAGCCAGCTTTTCTGAAGGGGACTGGCACCTCCACACCCACAGCACTCTGGACACTGACGAGTACAGGTGGACCTCGGGCTCTGTCTGACCAAACTGACGAGAGAGGAGTCCAGGTACGGAGAGAAACACACACACACACACACACACACACACACACACACACACACACACACACACACACACACACACACACACACACACCTTCCTCAAGTCACCACCCTAACCCCTGTCCCTCCAGGTGGACCCTCGTAAGTATGCAGACGGAGACCGGGAGTTCCTGGACGATCCTTCCTACGGCTACTCCTCCCTCTTCACTCCCGAACGCTCGTGGCCCGACCCCGATGACGAACACTTGGACCTTCACCACGAGAACAAGTACTGTGACCTGGAGTGTTCCCACACCTGTAACTACAAGGTGGCGTCTCCATCCTACCTGGATAATCTGATCTGGAGGGACAGCGAGGTCAACCACTACTACGAGCCCAAACTCATTATAGATCTGTCCAACTGGAAGGAGCAGCAGAGTAGAGAGAAACAGGCCCAGGCTGCAGGCAGAGACAAGGAGCACAAGGCCCAGAAGAGCAAGTGTGAGAAGAACGGCCTGGTGAAGGCTCAAATGGTTCTACAGGTAGAGAAGGGCCCCGTGGAGAAGGACTCCCAGCAAGAGAAGAACCAGACCCAGACTACTCAACAGAATCAAGGCTTTGACTTTGACTCCTTCATCGCCGGCACCATCAAACTGAGCCTGCGAACTGAGCCCAGCGACGTTGGACTCCTGGGGGACGTGGGACTCCTGAGCGAGGTGGAAGTGGGCCTCCTGAGCGAGGTGGGCCTCCTGAGCGAGGTGGGCCTCCTGAGCGAGGTGGGCCTCCTGAGCGAGGTGMGCCTCCTGAACGAGCTCAACTCGTCTGTGTCCCAGCTGGAGGCTCCGCGGTCAGGCTCCATGTCCAAAACCATCAGCCAGGAGAAGGAGGAGAAGTGTCTGGTCAACTTTGCTCAGGTCAGCATCACCGTGGGGACCGCTGGGTCTGGGGCGCGTCCCGCACACCCCTGGGAGAGCTTCGGAGGGGGGGAGAGGGTGGAGGAGCGGAGAGGTGGGTGTCTGATGGACGGGGCGGGGCGCTGGGACYTTGGGAAAGAGGAGCAGCTCCAGAAGGACAGCTCCTACACCAGCTACCTGGACAGACTGTTCAGCAGGAAGGACGAGGGCAGCGGGGAGAGTGCTGCTGGCGCCGACACCCCAGAACCCGAGCCCTCGGATGTGGGAGGGGAGAGGGAACGGGACGAGGGGGGCTTCCTGGCGCGGAGCGGAGAAATCATGTTTAACATGCAGCTGGACTCTCTGGCGCTGCCGGGGTTCGATGCTACGACTGACGTGCCGCTCAAATCCATCCAGGCCTCCCTCGCTCCCTCCACGGTCAAATCCATCCAGGCCTCCCTCGCTCCCTCCACGGTCAAGTCCATCCAGGCCTCCCTCGCTCCCTCCACGGTCAAGTGCTCTCCTCAGATCGCCCACACAACCTACAGCAGCTTCTTCAAGCATCTGAATTAGAAACATAAACGATACCATGCTCCTCACAGTGCAAGATCTCTAGGCTGGTTTCTGTTCTGTTGTCCTTGTATTTTATTTCATTATGATAGTAATGTTATTTTACTTGAATCATTTCATACCTTATCGTATGGCTCCTTTTTAAAATATACACTTTTATTTTGTATTCTTTTTTTTAGTTGTAGGAGTTAAAGGTAAAATAGACTGGGTTGAAAGTTGCTAACAGATCAAACGTCAGAGTTATTACCTCTGGGTTCACTGGGCCTATCTGAGTTGACTTCCCAATTATCCACAAACTGGCAGCATTTACACTGCACACTGAGTACTGTAGACTAACGGAGAGGAGGAATGGGGAAGAGAGGTGGACAATTGGATAGGAGATATCGAGGGATATGAGAAGTGGTGCTATGCTAGCAGAACTGTTCATCCTGCAGCCTTCCCCTGACCTCATCACTGATCTGACACCTGGCTGAATAAGTGAAAGGAAAGTTTGCACCCTATTACTTAAACCAATCTGACCGTTTCAGATCAGTGATGTGGTCAACACAGGAAGAGATGTATAGAAATCACAGCTTTGTATCTGTGTCATTCTGGTGTCTGTGACAGCATGGCCAGGGCCATTCTGGTGTCTGTGACAGCATGGCCAGGTGCCATTCTGGGTCTGTGACAGCATGGCCAGGCCGTTTCTGGTGTCTGTGACAGCATGGCCAGGCCATTCTGGTGTCTGTGACAGCATGGCCAGGGCCATTCTGGTGTCTGTGACAGCATGGCCAGGGCCATTCTGGTGTCTGTGACAGCATGGCCAGGGCCATTCTGGTGTCTGTGACAGCATGGCCAGGGCCATTCTGGTGTCTGTGACAGCATGGCCAGTGCCATTCTGGTGTCTGTGACAGCATGGCAGGGCCGTTCTGGTGTCTGTGACAGCATGGCCAGGGCCGTTCTGGTGTCTGTGACAGCATGGCAGGGCCGTTTCTGGTGTCTGTGACAGCATGGCCAGGGCCATTGAGGCTATCTCCATTTTAAAGTAGTATATTTTCTTCTTCTTTTGATGTTTGAAGAGTGTAACGCTAATATTGGTGACTTACCACCACCTGCAGTCTCCGAGTCTTTGAACCAAATCGTGTTATTAATTTATTGTGGCCACTAGATGGCGGTCATATTGCTTAATGCCATTTACAAACTAGGCCAAACCAATTTGAAGAAGACAATGCTCAGCTCATCAGCTGATCGCTCCAACCCATAGGAATCCCCACCCAGTTCAATACTTTAAAATGGTGGAAGCCCTCAATGGAAATGTCCATGCAAAGACAGGTTATTTCCAAGTAATGATCTCTCTATCTCCATGGGAAGGATAAATATCTTAACGGGGCCAATGTGAGAAGATGGAGGGCATTGTGTACTAAAGGAGAGAGGTGTATTGTGGGAGACGTAGTCATACTGACATCACCATCGCTGTAGGTCTTTTCACTAGGGAGGGGGAGACGGGCTTTTTCTTTAAAATAAAAATAAAGGTTTTTATTTGAAAATGTACTTTAATTATTTTTTACCAAGTGTTTAATTTATTTCTGTATAATTTCCCAAAAGAGGCTTCCTGAAACCCCTCATTTCAACTGTAATTGTTTTGACACATGATGCCAGCAGCAAACCATTACACCTGGACCTTTTGTAAATGTGTTATCTACCTCAAGGTAACAGCAGCGAGAGACATTCGAAGCCACACTAGTGCTTTACACACACACACCACACACACACTACCATCCTCAATACACACACACAACACACACACCACACACACACACCACACACACACACACACACACCACACACCACACACACACACACACACACACTACCATCCTCATACACACACACACACCACACACACACTACCATCCTCATACACACACACGCACACACACACACACGACACCACACACACACCACACACACACTACCATCCTCATACACACACACTACATCCTCATACACACACACCGCACACACACTACCATCCTCATACACACACACACCCACACACACACTACCATCCTCATACACACACACACCACACACACACTACCATCCTCATACACACACACACAACACACACATCTACATCCTCAATACACACACACACACACACACACCACACACACACACACCAACCATCCTCATACACACCCACACACACACACACCACCATCCTCATACACACCACACACACACACACCACACCACACACACACCATCCTCATACAACACCACACAACACACACACCACAACACACACACACACACACACCATCCTCAATACACACACACCACACACACACTACCATCCTCATACACACCACACACACACACCGCACCACACACACACTACACCATCATCATCACACACACACAACCAACACACACTACCATCCTCATACACACACACACACACACTACCATCCACACACACATTGCATTGACATAGTGACCTTCTCTTCTGTTTTGACAGTCGTGTTTCCATTATTTATTTCTAGCAGATATTTATTTGAACGGGACAACGTGTTATTTCAATGTAACTGTTCTGGACACCGAGGCGTTTTGATGAGAGGGACGGGGAAGTGAGATGGAAGGACATCCCATTTTTCACTGTGTCACTATGGTGACTCATTAGTTATGGTAGGATGCAAGTTAATAATGAATTAATCTGTTTAAGTTATAGAAGCTTTCCATTTTCAATCATTTGTCATTATTTTTATTTATAGGTGCATTCTATTTTTTGGGGGGGGGGACTGCTTCATGAGAAGCACCTAAGTCTTAATTTTTTTTWAATGTAAATTGTTAAAATCGTGTGCATGGAAGAAACAGGAGGTACATTAAAACGAAGTTAATGGTGTACATCATTACATTTAATTGTGTTTTTATTACATATTTAAGTTTCCAAGCATGATGCGATTAAGTTCTGAAGGTGTAGCATGTACAACATGAGGACATTAGTTTTTGCCTTAAAGCTGCCTCTCCATTTTGTAATAATCGGTTCCCCTGTTCTATGAAATATCTCATTTAATAAACATGACCAGCAAACAGTTGGAATGTCTTTTTCTTTCGTCTCTGTTTTAGAAAGGATTTGAAACCATTTGTTTCAAGGACAACTGTTGAAAAAGCGCTATGCACAAACACATCTTCATGCATCCTCTCTCCTCCCTCTCCTGTCTCCCTTCTCTCTCTCTCTCCTCCCTCTCCTCCCTCCCTTCTCTCTCTCTCCTCCCTTCTCTCTCTCTCCTCCCTCTCCTGTCTCCCTTCTCTCTCTCTCCTCCCTCTCCTGTCTCCCTTCTCTCTCTCTCCTCCCTCTCCTGTTTCCCTTCTCTTTCTCGCCTCCCTCTCCTGTCTCTCCTCCCTCTCCTCCCTCTCCTGTCTCTCTCATGTCTCTCTCTCCTCCCTCTCCTGTCTCCTGTGTGTAAAGTACTGACTGTAGGGTCCAGTTTTACAATGTCCCAGTAGACTGGTTTTATTGCACAGCAACATGGAGGCACCTTTGACACCCAGCCACTGAACCAACAGCTACACGTACCTCTAGCACCCTGTTCCCTGTATGGTGCACTACTTTTAGACCAGAGCCTTATGGGCCAAGGGAACATGATGCCATTGGGATGCACCTGGACTCCGTCTACCCCCTCGGGCCCTGATCTATACCAGCAGATACCAGCACTCTACCCAACACCTCACTAGGACTGGGTTAATGTATCACTGTTGGTTTACAGGACTCTCCCAAACCTTCACTAAGACTGGTAATGTATCACTGTTGGTTTACAAGCACTAACAACACCTCACTAGGTGGGTTAATGTATCACTGTTGGTATACCAGCACTCTACCCACCTCACTAGGATGGGTTAATGTATCACTGTTGGTATACCAGCACTCTACCCAACCCCTCACTAGGACTGGGTTAATGTATCACTGTTGGTATACCAGCACTCTACCCAACACTCACTAGGACTGGGTATATGTATACTGTTGGTTTACCAGCACTCTACCCAACACCTCACTAGGACTGGGTTAATGTATCACTGTTGGTATACCAGCACTCTACCCAACACCTCACTAGGACTGGGTTAATGTATCACTGTTGGTTTACCAGCACTCTACCAACACCTCACTAGGACTGGGTTAATGTATCACTGTTGGTATACCAGCACTCTACCCAACGCCTCACTAGGACTGGGTTAATGTATCACTGTTGGTATACACACTCTACCCAACGCCTCATGGACTGGGTTAATGTATCACTGTTGGTATACAGCACTTACCCCCACTCACTAGGACTGGGTTAATGTATCACTGTTGGTATGCCTGGGCTTATGACTGAGTTGAAACAATATTCACTTGGCCTAACAGTTCCGGAACACTGGCATAGTACTGGCTGTTCCTCCTTTGTTGTTATAGTAACAACTCATCAGTCTACACTTGAATGGTTTACGGGTGCTAGCCTGCTAGGCAGAGCCATATATTTACCACTGTCTCCTGTTTCAGTCTGGCCCACGTTCAGCCTGAGAGTTTCGGTCTGACCCGTTTCATATCCAGGGTTGTYAATGAAATGTGTCCTGAATTGGCTGTCATTTATAGTGGGGTTCTGAACTTGACACCCTTGAAAAAGATGACCAATAATGACTTAAGTGTGACCTTTTGACCCTCTCTAACTTTCTCACTCTTTATTCARAATTCATTAAGGATTCTATCTKATTMACATAAGTATTCACATCCCTGAGTCAATACTTTGTAGAAGCAGCTTTGGCTGCGAMTACAGCTGTGAGTCTTTCTGAATGAGTCTCTTYGACCTTTTAATTTCACACCTGGATAAAGCAACATTGGCACATATTATTTTCAWAATTCTTCAAGCTCTGTCAAATTGGTTGTTGATCATRGCTAGACAACCATTTTATGGTCTTGCTATAGATTTTCAAGTAGATTTATGTCTAAACTGCCACTCAGGAATATTCAATGTCTTTTTGTTAAGCAAGTACAGTTTAGATTCAGCCTTGTTTTTTAGGTTATTGTCCTGCTGAAAGGTGAATTCATCTCACATTGTGGAAAGCAGACTGAACCAGGTTTTCCTCTAGCATTTTTGCCTGTGCTTAGCTCCATTCAGTTMCTTTTTCATCCTGAAAAACTTCCCAGTCCTTACAAGCATACCCATAACATGATGCAGCCACCACTATGCTTGAAAATATGGAGAGTATTACTCCGTAATGTGTTGTATTGGATTTGCCCTAAACATAAGGCTTTATATTCAGAACAAAAAGTGAATTGCTTTGCCAAATTTTGCAGTATTACTTTAGTGCCTTGTTGCAAACAGGAGGCATGTTTTGGAATATTTTTATTCTGTACAGGCTTCCTTCTTTTCACTCTGTCATTTAGGTTAGTATTGTGGAGTAACTACAATGTTGATCCATCCTCCGTTTTCTCCAATCACAGCCATTAAACTCTGTTTAAAAGTCACCATTGGTCTCATGGTGAAATCCCTGAGCAGTTTCTTTCCTTTCCAGCAACTGAGTTAGGAAGGACGCCTGTATCATTGTAGTGACTGGGTGTATTGATACACCATCTAAAAGTGTAATTAATAACCTCACCATGCTCAAAGCGATATTCAATGTCTGCTTTTTTATTTTTTACCCATCTACCAATAGGTGCCCTTCTTTGCAAGGCGTTGGAAAACCTCCCTGGTGTTTGTGGTTGAATCTGTGTTTGAAATTCACTGCTTGAATGAGAGACCTTGCAGATAATTGCATGTGTGGTGTATAGGGATGAGGTAGTCATTCATGTTAAACACTATTATTGCACACAGAGTCCATGCAGAGTCCATGCAATTTATGTGACTTGTTAAGCACATTTTTACTCATTAACTAATTTAGGCTCCTTGCCATAACAAAGGGGTTGAATACTTATTGACTCAACATTTCAGCTTTAAACGTTTTATTCATTTGTAAAAATGTCTAAAAACGTAATTCCACTTTGATGTTATAGGGTATTGTGTTTAGGCCAGTGACAATTTTTGGGGTGATTTAATCCATTTTAAATTCAGGCTGTAACAACAAAATGTGGAAAAAGTCAAGGGGTGTGAATACTTTGACGGCACTGTATCTCACGCGGATAGATTTTGGGGCCCGAGTAAGTCCTCTTGCTTCGCCTCTTCATCTCTGATACAAGGTCAGATATTTTTMAATCGGCAGTTTTGAAACGGGGTCCTGTCTGGCTCAGTTGGTAGAGCACGGCGCTAGCAATGCCAMGATSGTGGATTCCATTGCCCCMGGGGCCACCCTTACYGAAATGTATGCAAGCGTCTCCTAAATGACTAACCCACCTGAAGTTGACCCGTCTCAGGTGAAGGTCTGGACTTGCACTAATAATGTCTGTGATTCAGAGAGGGTAAGCTGATCCTAGGTCAACTCTTACCAGAGTATGAGAGACACACATTCACCAATTGTACAGGCAAGCTATCCAATGACCACTGCACACAGAATTGTAGGTAGATACATCATTGCTTACACAACTTTAGCCAACTTCTCCCTCGAGACAGCTRCATGCTGCCTGGGCTYATGTCACTAGCTGTCTGTTGTCAGTAGATAYTTAGTTAACCCCCAAAAGCATTCCTGACACTAGGCCAACAGCTCCCTTTCGCTRTCTCTTTCCTGGAAGACCAATTAAAACCAATGTGGCAATATTAGCGSCAGGTGGAAATGGCAGCTAAGGCTTCCTCCTAGTAAGGGGCTAAAATAACTCCACCGGGCTGAGTGCAGGTAGGATGMGGCCAAAGTAGGAGGACATTTGGTTACTAAAATCTTACATGGATAACCTAAGAGCAGAATTCTGACTTATCTCCAAGTCTCACGTTGACATCAATCTCTGACTTGAGCCCTTAGTACACATMTATCTGTCTTCATAATGTGAAATGTTTATGATGCTTCCTTAAATGTTATCTATCTGCCCATGGACTACAGAAGAAAACTAGTCAGCTGGCAAAATCTAGCACTTTTTACAAGAAGTCATTTCAAATAAATATATTGTTCCACCAGCAGGCCATTTGGTGGGGATGTTTACTGTTTTGGCACTACTAGTTCCAGAACACTACAATACAGGCAAGCTATCCATTTAGTTACAAACACTACAGTACAGGCAAGGCTATCCATTTTAGTTCCAGAACACTACAGTACAGGCAAGCTATCCATTTAGTTTCCAGAACACTACAAACAGGCAAGCATCCATTTAGTTCCGAGAACACTACAGTACACCAAGCTATCCATTTAGTTCCAGAACACTACAGTACAGGCAAGCTATCCATTTAGTTCCAGAACACTACAATACAGGCAAGCTATCCATATAGTTCCAGGAACACTACAGTAAAGGCAAGCTATCCATTTAGTTCCAGAACACTACAATACAGGCAAGCTATCCATTTAGTTCAGAACACTACAGTACAGCCAAGCTATCCATTTAGTTCCAGAACACTACAATACAGGCAAGCTATCCATTTAGTTCCAGAACACTACAATACAGGCAAGCTATCCATTTAGTTCCAGAACACTACAATACAGGCAAGTATCCATTTAGTTCCAGAACACTACAGTACAGGCAAGCTATCCATTTAGTTCCAGAACCACTACAATACAGGCAAGCTATCCATTTAGTTTCCAGAACACTACAATAACAGGCAAGCTATCCATTTAGTTTCAGAACACTTACAGTACAGCCAAGCTAAATCAGGCACACGTAACATATTTGGACAAACAGACACATACTGTTTGGATCCAGCGGGTCTGTTTATGTGTTTCTGTCCATCCAGCGGACCCCAGAACAGCCCTGAGCTGAGAGGGGACTGGACCGGGGCCAGAGAACACTAGGCTGTTATATTACAAAGTGCTCTTATAAATAGACATGTTGCACTCTCTCTCTTTCTCTCCCTGTCTCTCTCCATCCACTCTCTCTTCTCTTTCTCTCCCTGTCTCTCTCCATCCCTCGCTCTCTCTCTTTCTCTCCCTGTCTCTCTCCATCCCACTCTCTCTCTCTGCAGCTATCTCCCCCCTCTTTCTCTCTCTCATCCCACTCTCTCTTTCTCTCCCGTTCTCTCTCCTCTCCACTCTCTCTCTTTCTCTCCCTGTCTCTCTCCATCCCACTCTCTCTCTCTGCAGCTATCTCTCCCCCCCTTTCTCTCTCTCTCTGCGCCTATCCCCCCTTTCTCTCTCTTTACGTCTCCCTCCCCCCTTCTCTCTCTCTGCTCCTCCCTCTCTCTGCGCCTATCCCCCTCTTTCTCTCTCTCTGGCATCTCTCCCTCTCTCTGCGCCTATCCCCCCTCTTTCTCTCTCTCTGCGTCTCTCCCTCTCTCTGGCGCCTATCCCCCCCCTTCTCTCTCTCTGCGTCTCTCCCTCTCTCTGCACCTATCCCCCCCCTTCTCTCTCTCTGCGTCTCTCCCTCTCTCTGCATCTATCCACCCCTCTTCTCTCTCTGCGTCTCTCCCTCTCTCTCAAATGACAGCAATGGAGTTGTCAAGACAGCTCAAACAGCCTCTGGACTCAGGCTATAGTTTATACACCTTATAATATGACTCAGGCTATAGTTTATACACCTTATAATATGGACTCAGGCTATAGTTTATACACCTTATAATATGACTCAGGCTATAGTTTATACACCTTATAATATGTCAAAGTGCACGGTCAGTGTTTTCCTCATCAGGTAATTACATTGCAATGTGTATTTCTTTGCTTTTATTTGACCAGTTGAGTAACTGAGAAAACATTCCTCTTTCACAATAATGACCTGGAAAAACCGGAACAAATCTCTGCACACTTCCAGTCAGATGATTATTTTAAAATACACGTGCATCTGACAGGAAGTGTACAGAGATTTGTTCCGGTTTTTCCAGGTCATTATTGTGAAAGAGAATGTGTAGCTTGCCTGTATGTAGTGTTCTGGAACTAAATGGATAGCTTGCCGTACTGTAGTGTTCTGGAACTAAATGGATAGCTTGCCTGTACTGTAGTGTTCTGGAACTAAATGGATAGCTTGCCTGTATGTAGTGTTGTGGAACTAAATGGATAGCTTGCCTGTATTGTAGTGTTCTGGAACTAAATGGATAGCTTGCCTGTATGTAGTGTTCTGGAACTAAATGGATAGCTTGCCTGATTGTAGTGTTCTGAACTAAATGGATAGCTTGCCTGTACTGTAGTGTTCTGGAACTAAATGGATAGCTTGCCTGTACTGTAGTGTTTCTGAACTAAATGGATAGCTTGCCTGTATTGTAGTGTTCTGAACTAAATGGATAGCTTGCCTTACTGTAGTGTTCTGGAACTAAATGGATAGCTTGCCTGTATTGTAGTGTTCTGTAACTAAATGGATAGCTTGGCTGTATGTAGTTTCTGGAACTAAATGGATAGCTTGCCTGTATTGTAGTGTTCTGGAACTAAATGGATAGCTTCCTGTATTGTAGTGTTCTGGAACTAAATGGATAGCTTGCCTGTATTGTAGTGTTCTGGAACTAAATGGATAGCTTGCCTGTATGTAGTGTTCTGGAACTAAATGGATAGCTGGCTGTACTGTAGTGTTCTGGAACTAAATGGATAGCTTTCTGTACTTGTAGTGTTCTTGTGGAGGTCTACAATTTTTTCTGGTCTTGGCTTATTTCTTTAGATTTTCCCATGATGTCAAGCAAAGAGGCACTGAGTTTGAAGGTAGGCCTTGAAATACATCCAGACGTACATCTCCAATTGACTCAAATGATGTCAATTAGCCTATCAGAAGCTTCTAAAGCCATGACATATATTTCTGGAATTTTCCAAGCTGTTTAAAGGCACAGTCAATTAGTGTTTGTTAACCTCTGACCAACTGGAATTGCGATAGAGTGAATTATAAGTGAAATAATCTGTCTGTAAACAATTGTTGGAAAAATTACTTGTGTCATGCATAAAAGTGTCCTAACCGACTTGCCAAAACTATAGTTTGTTAACAAGAAATTTGTGGAGTGGTGTAAAAATCCGTTTAATGACTCCGACTTCAACTGTATCTATCCAAAATAGAGATGTATGGATAAACCATTTCTCCAACGTTTTTAGCCATATAGCAAAGAAACAAGAGCAAAAACATATGCATGATAATGTACAAAACTTACAATCAGCTATTAAAGACTACCAGAACCCACTGGATTCTCCAATTACATTGACTGAAATAGAGGACAAAATACAAACCCTCCAAACCCTGTGTTATACTAAACAAAATTATAAAATATCCAGACCACAAATTCAAATGGGCTATTCTTAATCTTTTCAACATTATCCTCAGCTCTGGCATATTCCCTAATATTTGGATCCAAGGCCTGATCCCACCCCAATCCACAAAAGTGGAATATGCATTAGCAGCAATCTCTGATAAATCCTCTGCAGTATCATCAACAGCAGACTCCAACATTCCTCAGTGAAAACAATGTCCTCGGCAAATGTCAAATTGTCTTCTCACTAAAATATTGTGTGACAGACCACGTATACACCCTTACTGACAAACAAACAAAGCAAAAGCAAAGTCTTTTCATGCTTTGTTGATTCCAAAAAAAGCTTTTGACTCAATTTGGCAAGGTCTGCTATACAAATTGACGGAAAGCGGTGTTGGGGGGAAAGCATAATTATAATATTAATGTACACAAACAAGTATGCAGTTAAAATTGGCAATAAACACACAGATTTCTTTCCTCGGGGCCGTGGGGTGAGACAGGGATGCAGCTTGAGCCCCACCCTCTTCAACATACAGGGCATTCGGAAAGTTTTGAGACCTCTTGACTTTTTCCACATTTTGTTACGTTACAGCCTTATTCTTTAAAGGATAAAAAATATTTTATACCCAATAATGACAAAGCAAAAACAGGTTTTTAGAAAAAAAACTGAAATACCTTATTCACATAAGTATTCAGACCCTTTGCTATGAGACTTGYAATTGAGCTCAGATGCATCCTGTTTCCAATGATCATCCTTGAGATATTTCTAGAACTTGATTGGAGTCCACCTGTGGTAAATTCAATTGATTGGACAATATTTGGAAAGGCACACACTTGGCTATGTAAGGACCCACAGTTGTCAGTAAGAGCAAAAACCAAGCCATGAGGTGGAAGGAATTGTCTGTGGTGTGCCGAGACATGATTGTGTCGAGTCACAAATCTGGGGAAGGGTAGAAAAACATTTCTGCAGCATTGAAGGTCCCCAAGAACACAATGGCCTCCATCATTCTTAAATGGAAGGAGGTTGGAACCATCAAGACTCTTCTGAGACCTGGCCGCCCGGCCAAACTGAGCAATCGGGGGAGAAGGGCCTTGGTCAGGGAAGTGACCAAAACCAAATTGATACTAAATGCAAAAATATCCTCCTCATATAAGGTAAATCACCAAATAATGCATGCAGAATTAGGCCGATAACAGCTAATTATCAAAATCCAAAAAAGAGATGTTAAAGTCTACAACCACATAAAAGGTAGTGATTCCCAAACCTTCCATAACAAAGCCATCACCTACAGAGAGATGAACCTGGAGAAGAGTCCCCTAAGCAAGCTGGTCCTGGGGCTCTGTTTACAAGACAGACAGACCCCACAGAGCCCCAGGACAGCAACACAATTAGACCCAACCAAATCATTAGAAAACAAAAAGATAATTACTTGACACATTGGAAAGAATTTACAAAAAAACAGAGCAAACTAGAATGCTATTTGGCCCTAAACAGAGAAGTACACAGTGGCAGAATACCTGACTACTCTGACTGACCCTAAATTAAGGAAAGCTTTGACTATGTACAGACTCAGTGAGCATAGACTTGCTATTGAGAAAGGTCGCCGTAGGCAGACCTGGCTCTCAAGAGAAGACAGGCTATGTGCACACTGCCCACAAAATGAGGTGGAAACTGAGCTGCACTTCCTAACCTTCTGCCAAATGTATGACCATATTAGAGACACATATTTCCCTCAGAATACACAGATCCACAAAGAATTTGAAAACAAACGCAATTTTGATAAACTCCCATATCTACTGGGTGAAATACCACAGTGTGCCATCACAGCAGCAAGATTTGTGACCTGTTGCCACAAGAAAAGGTCAACCAGGTAAGAACAAACACCATTGCAAATACAACTCATATTTATGCTTATTTATTTTCCCTTTTGTACTTTAACTATTTGCACATTGTTACAACAATGTATATAGACATAATATGACATTTGAAATGTCTTCATTCTTTTGGAACTTGTGTGAGTGTAATATTTACTGTTCACTTTTTATTGTTTATTTCATTTTTGTTTATCCATTTCACTTGCTTTGGAAATGTTAACATATGTTTCCCATGCCAATAAAGACCCTTGAATTGAAAAATTGAGAGAGAGCGAGACAGAGAGAACAACATAATGTATATAACTCAGGGGTCACACACACATCATAGCATGTTCCCACACTCTGAACAAGCTCAGCATGCTCCTCTCTACATGTTCTGTGTTGCTACAGCACGTACTTTACAGCACGTACTTTACAGCACGTACTTTACAGCACGTACTTTACGTATCTGTTAGAAGATGAATTGTCACCAGGGTATAAACTACACTAGAGCCATAATGTAATCACATAAAGAAAAACAGTTTCGTCAAAAATGTTCCACTCTCTCATGGAACTTCCTGTCTGGATGGAATGCTATGCAGTCCCCTGTGTGTCTGCGTGGAAACACATTACTGAGCCAGAAAATATACTTTGATTAGTTCTGTATTCTGACTAGCTGTCATTCATGTTGAATGATGGTCTTCTAAACTGGAGCTGTGTTCCCCAAGCCGTTCCTTAGGGCAGCGTTTCCCAAAATCCATCCACGCAAGCTGATCCTAGATCTATGGTAGAGCAGGCAAGCTGATCCTAGATCTATGGTAGAGCAGGAAAGCTGATCCTAGATCTATGGTAGAGCAGGCAAGCTGATCCTAGATCTATGGTAGAGCAGGCAAGCTGATCCTAGATCTATGGTAGAGCAGGAAGGCTGATCCTAGATCTGGTAGAGCAGCAAAGCTGATCCTAGATCTTAGGTAGAGCAGGAAAGCTGATTCTAGATCTATGGTAGAGCAGGCAAGCTGATCCTAGATCTATGGTGAAGCAGGCAACTGATCCTAGATCTATGGTAGAGCAGGCAAGCTGATCCTAGATCTATGGTAGAGCAGGCACACTGATCCTAGATCTATGGTAGAGCAGCAAGCTGCACCTAGATCTGTGGGTAGATTAATGATTCATTACTGTGGACATGTCTGCAGGCTCTGGCATGATACAGTCATGGAAAACTAACTACTATTGAAAAGAAAGGAGAGATCAGAACAGATAGGTGGCCAATCACTTCCATCTGTTCCTTTCCTCATGTTCCATCTGTTCCTTCCTCATGTTCCATCTGTTCCTTTCCTCATGTTCCATGTGTTCCTTTCCTCATGTTCCATCTGTTCCTTTCCTCATGTCCATCTGTTCCTTTCCTCAGTTTCCATCTGTTCCTTTCCTCATGTTCCATCTGTTCCTTTCCTCATGTTCCACTGTTCCTTTCCCATGTTTCATCTGTTCCTTTTCCTCATGTTCCATCTGTTCCTTTCCTCATGTTCCATCTGTTCCTTTCCTCATGTTCCATCTGTTCCTTTCCTCATGTTCCATCTGTTCCTTTCCTCATGTTCCATCTGTTCCTTTCCTCATGTTCCATCTGTTCCTTTCCTCATGTTCCATCTTTCCTTTCCTCAGTTCCATTGTTCCTTTCCTCATGTTCCATCTGTTCCTTTCCTCATGTTCCATGTGTTCCTTTCCTCATGTTCCACTGTTCCTTTCCTCATGTTCCATCTGTTCCTTTCCTCATGTTCCATCTGTTCCTTTCCTCATGTTCCATCTGTTCCTTTCCTCATGTTCCATCTGTTCCTTTCCTCATGTTCCATGCTCGCACCAAACAGGAGCAGCAGGCCTATATACCAATCATATGGCTTACACACAACTGTAGACCCTGCAACTGTGGTACCTTGGCAGAACCAGCGGCATTTCCGAGGACAAACTGTGTAGGTGTGTTCCATGGCTGCATTAAGGCCTCCTCCTACGTGAGATAGGCTAGATGACGGAAATTATCGTCCGTTTATTTTGTCCCAGTCTGTCACTGTGTGGGTACCATGCAGAACAGAACAGACTGAATCACTTCAGAATCATTAGACCGTAGCCTATCACCGCCTGGTATGGCAGCTGCACCGCCTGGTACGGCAACTGCACCGCCTGCAACCGCCAGGCTCTCCAGAGGGTGGTGGGGTCTGCCCAACGTATCACCGGGGGCAAACTACCCATCCTCCAGGACAACTACAGCACCTGATGTCACATGGAGGCCAAAAAGATAATCAAGGACATCAACCACCTGAGCCACTGCCTGTTCACCCCGCTATCATCCAGAAGGCGAGGTCAGTACAGGTGCATCAAACCTGGGACAGAGAGACTGAAAAACAGCTTTTATCTCAAGGTCATCAAGATGTTAAACAGCCATCACTAGCACATTAGATGCTGTTGCCTATAGGCATAGACTAGAATGGCCACTTTAAGGAATGGAACACTAGTCACTTTAATAATGTTTACATATCTGGCATTACTCATCTTATATGTATATACTGTATTCTATACTATTCTACTGTATCTTAGTCACTTTAATAATGTTTACATATCTGGCATTACTCATCTCATATGTATTTACTGTTTTCTATACTATTCTACTGTAGCTTTGTCCGTTCCGGTCTGACATCGCTCGTCCATATGTATATACTCTTAATTGATTCCTACTTAGATTTGTGTGTACTGTATTGGGTATATGTTGTGTAATTTGTTAGATATTACTTGTTAGATATTACTGCACTGTCGGAGATAGAAGCACAAGCATTTCGCTACACCCTCAATAAAACCTGCTAATCACGTGTACGTGACCAATAACATTTGATTTGATTTGATATCAAAAGCCGTGCCTGGGCCCTTTCCTGGGTTCTAGTCTTGGTTCTAGCCTGGGTTCTAGTCTTGGTTCTAGCCCGGGTTCTAGTCTGGGTTCTAGCCTGGGTTCTAGCGTGAGTTCTAGTCTTGGTTCTAGCCTGGGTTCTAGTCTTGGTTCTAGGCTGGGTTCTAGCCTGGGTTCTAGCCTGTGTGCCAGACTGATCCTCCATCTAAAAAACATTACGTGGCCGTATTGGCTTGTTTGGCGAAACAGGGAAAAAGTGAATGTCTCTGTAGCAGAAACAGACCATCACCACGGCTAGTCAATAGCCTGAGGGTTAGAGAGAGAGGAAGCACACATTGTATCTGTAGCCTCTACTTAGGAGCTGAGTGAGGCTAACAGCTTTGTWCTCTYTGCATTAACATATTCTACTCTGCCTGGTGTGGATAACTGGCCATGGTCTGCGTCCCAAATGGCACCCTGTGCTCTAAATAGTGCCCTTTGGGCCCTGGTAGTGCAGTACACAGACAATTTGGGACCATGAAAACTGCATTGGGTTTATGTAACAGAGCAGAGCTGGCTYTGCTGGAGGCTTGTGGGTAATTGCGACGTCCCTGGCTGCCGTGCCAGAGAGAACACTGTGTGGGTGATTGTTGTCACGACGACTTGCCTGCTGTTGCTGGATATAAAATAGCCATGGTGCTCCTCCCTCCTCAGCACCAGATAMTGTTAGRCTGTTTCTCTCTGCCTCTCCTTTTGAATGATGTCCTGCTTTGCTGTACTTTCATCAGTTATGTCAGCAATGTTGCCAAAGCAGATAGCAGACAGACAATTAGATTCAACAGCAATCAATTAATAGTTGATTTATCTAATTGATCAGAAAACCCATCAAATACAAGAAAATAAGAAAATAACAACGTTGGTTTTGAGTTAGAGATTAGATTTCTATGATGTCATATAGAGTATAGAACCTGGACAACCCAACAGTGGCCTTGGAGACCTTAGATTACTATGATGTCATATATAGAACCTGGACAAACCAACAGAGGCCTTAGATTACTATGATGTCATAAAGGTCAGTCGTGTATCAGAGGGAAGTCTTCTCTACAAGCTAGGAAGCTACATGGATGATTCCAATGGGAGGTGAGTTCACTTCAGGTCAGAACTGACTGCTTTAATAAACTGTTTTAAACTAAATAGCTTGTGAGATAACTATCCAGACAGACAAGGTGTTAGCCTATTCACCTTCTTAGCAAAATGCCTGGGAATGACAAGTGTGTTTTTGTTAGTGTTTCCAGTACACAGCAGTTTGAAGATGTACAGCATGATCATGATTAAACATGACAGACACAAGAGACCGTGCTTGATGTCAGTGTTGATGGGTTGCTAAGACATTGTCTTCTAGCTGAGTTCTCTCTCAAACACCACACACACAAGTATCTGTCTGAATTGAGAGTAGTTCAGAACACTGTCTCAGACTCCCAGCAGTGGGAGAAAGAGGCACAGAGCAGAGAGCACAGAGCAGAGAGGCACAGTTAAGACAGTTGAGATGAGTCCCAGGTCCCAGTCAGTCAGTCAGGTCCCTGTCAGTCAGTCAGGTCCCAGTCAGTTAGTCAGTCAGTCAGTCAGTCAGTCAGGTCCCTGTCAGTCAGTCAGTCAGGTCCCAGTCAGTCAGTCAGTCAGTCAGGCCCACCAGTCAGTCAGTCAGTCAGTCAGTCCCTAGTCAAGTCAGTCAGTCAGTCCCAGTCAGTCAGTCAGTCATCAGCAGTCAGTCAGGCCCAGCAGTCAGTCAGTTCATCAGGTCCCAGTCAGTCAGGTCCCAGTCAGTCAGTCCCAGTCAGTCAGTCAGTCAAGTCCCAGTCAGTCAGTCAGTCAGGTCCCTGTCAGTCAGTCAGTCAGTCAGGTCCCTATCATTCAGTCAGTCAGTCAGTCAGATCCCAGTCAGCAGTCAGTCAGTCAGTCCCAGTCAGTCAGTCCCAGCCATCAGTCAGTCAGTCAGTCAGTCCCTGTCATCAGTCAGTCAGTCATCATCCCTGTCAGTCAGTCAGTCAGGTCCCTGTCAGTCAGTCAGGCAGTCAGGTCCCAGTCAGTCAGTCAGTCAGTCAGTCAGTCATCATCCCTGTCAGTCAGTCAGTCAGTCCCAGTCAGTCAGTTCAGGTCCCAGTCAGTCAGTCAGTCAGTCAGTCAGTCCCTGTCAGTCAGTCAGTCAGTCAGTCCAGTCAGTCAGTCAGGTCCCAGCATCAGTCAGTCAGTCCTGTCAGTCAGCATCAGTCAGTCCCAGTCATCAGTCAGTCAGTCAGTCAGTCCCAGTCAGTCAGTCAGTCCCCAGTCAGTCAGGTCCCAGTCAGTCAGGTCCCAGTCATCAGTCAACAGCCAGTCAGTCAGTCAGTCCCAGTCAGTCAGTCAGCCAGCCAGTCAGTCAGTCCAGCCAGCCAGCCAGCCAGCCAGCCAGCCAGCAGTCAGTCAGTCAGTCAGTCGTCTTCTGCAGGTTAGTCTGTCTGGGAGTCTTCTGAGGGTCAGTCTGTCTGAGGGTCAGTCTGTCTGGTCTGTCTGTCTGTCTGTCTCTGACTGACTGAGGTTAGTCTGTCTGTCTGTCTGACTGAGGTTAGTCTGTCTGTCTTTTGTCTGAGGTTAGTCTGTCTGTCTGTCTGTCTGTCTGTCTGTCTGAGGTTAGCTGTCTGAGGTCTGTCTGTCTGTCTGTCTGTCTGTCTGTCTGTCTGAAGGTGAGTCTGAGTCATGCATGTTGAGTGTGAGTCTGTGTGAGTGGACAGTGTTGACTGCACCTAGTCGACATGGTTAGATAATTCCTCAAGCCTAAGATTGAGACCCAAATGACACCCTATTCCTTATTTAGTGCACTAATTACAAGCAGAGCCCTGGTCAAAAGTAGTGCACTAAATAGGGAATAGGGTGCTATTTGGGACTCAGCCTAAGAAGATGAAGAAACCATGTCCAAGAGACCATCCATTTTTCCTCAGCCTGTCTGGTTCTGCTGTCTCTCGGCATGACGACACCTTAAGGAGCACAACCAGACAGGCATGTATCTACTCATCTCCCAAAACTGGAAGTGAAAAGAGGCAAAAGACATTTAAAGGAGCACCACAAGCCCTGAGACTTCACCACCCAGGTTTTTCAGCACACAGCCTTGACACCTGCCTGCTACAGCACTGACCTTTCACCTCTTTCTCTCTGCTCTTCTCATTGGTCACCAGTGCAGCCAATCCAGCGGTGTTCAGGGTCAGGTGATGCCCATGGAGGAGGGGTGTAGCTCAGGATGTGGGGTGAAGGGGAGCAGGGAAGAGAGAGGACAGGCGGCTGGCGGGGGTGTGTGGTCTGGTTAACAGTGGTAACTCCTGCTACATGAACGCTGTGCTGCAGTGTCTCTTCTCCACTGTGCCGTTGGTGGAACACCTCCTCAGCTCACACAAACGCTCCCAGCTGGCCAAGTAACACTGTCTGTCTGTCTGTATTACATTTTGTATAGTATTTTTAACCATACTCCAAGCACTTTACATTAGATGGGGGAAAATTACATCCTCCAATGCCTCTCTCTCCCCTTCCCATGCCACTATTCTCCCTCCTCCTCTCCCTCTTCCCCTCCTCCTCCCCCTCCCATGGCACTATTCTCCCTCCTCCTCCATTCTCCTCCTCTATCCCCTCCTCCTCTCCCCCTCCTCCAGGCGTAACAGTCCTGTAGCGGGGGTTTGTGCACCTCCTCAGGAGGTGTGCGAGGTCAGGGGGTACCAGCTTCACCTCCCCAGAGAAGGTGAGGGCCTTGGTCTCCTCCCTGCACCCCCAGTTCAACAACCAATCACAGCAGGACGCCCAGGAGCTACTCCTCCTCCTGCTCAACGCCTGCATGACCACCTCAAGAATGTCAACACACACACACACACACACACACACACACACACACACACACACACACACACACACACACACACACACACACACACACACACACACACACACACACACACACACACACACACACACACACACACCAACACACCCCCACACGACTCTTCCACACGGTCAAAGCTCTGCCTCATTGTCTTTCTTGATTCCCTGCTCCTCAAAACCTATTGGATAGGGGAAAGTGTCAGGGGATAAGTTCTAGAGGGATAAGTTCAGGATAAGTGTCCAGGGGATAAGTGTCAGGGGATAAGTGTCTAGGGGATAAGTGTCAGGCGATAAGTGTCTAGGGGATAGGGGATAAGTGTCAGGGGATAAGGGGATAAGTGTCTAGGGGATAAGTGTCAGGCGATAAGTGTCTAGGGGATAGGGGATAAGTGTCAGGGGATACGTGTCCAGGGGATAGGGGATAAGTGTCAGGGGATACGTGTCCAGGGGATACGTGTCCAGGGGATGAGGGTCTAGGGGATAGGGGATAGGTGTCTAGGGGATAAGTGTCTAGTGGATAGGGGATACGTATCTAGGCGATAAGTGTCTAGGCGATGGTGGATAAGTGCCTAGGAGATGAGGGCTAGGGGCTGATTTGCTAGTCAGACAGTGTGTTTCTCCTTTGTGTGTGTGTCTCTGTTTGTGTGTGTGTGTGTGTGTATACAGTACCAGTCAAAAGTTTGAACATACCTACTAATTCAAGGGTTTTTCTTTATTTTTACTATTTTCTACATTGTAGAATAATAGTGAAGACATCAAAACTATGAAATAACACATGGAATCACGTAGTAACCAAAAAAGTATTTTATATTCTTCAAGGCAGCCATCCTTTGCCTTTATGACAGTTTTGTACACTCTTGGCATTTTCTCAACCAGTTTCATAAGGAATGCTTTTCCAACAGTCTTGAAGGAGTTCCCACATATGCAGAGCACTTGTTGGCTGCTTTTCTTTCACTCTGCAGTCCAACTCATCCCAAACCATCTCAATTGGATTGAGGTCGAGGGATTGTAGAGGCCAGGTCATCTGATGCAGCACTCCATCACTCTCTTTCTTGGTCAAATAGCCATTAAACAGCCTGGAGGTCCTGTTTATAAACAAATGATCCCACTAAGCGCAAACCAGATGGGATGGCGTATCGCTGCAGAATCCTGTGGTAGCCATGCTGGTTAAGTGTGCCTTGAATAAATCACAGACAGCATCACCAGCAAAGTACCCCCACACCTCCTCCTCCATGCTTCACGGTGGGAACTACACATGCAGAGATCTCATCTGTTCACCTACTCTGCGTTTTGTTGGTCAATTTCTTCAACAAATGATCAGGTCTATATAATTATCAAACATACATTAGTAATGGAAAGGAAACACAGACTTTTTGTTTGAGTATTAAAATACTCAGAGTACAGTATAACAGTATAGGYTAGTTCTCCCCAAGTTCTGCAAAATGTCTAAGACATCCTGTAACTCATATAGCCRCTCCCAGTCCTCCTTGCGTGAGTTTCCCTGGCAACAACATTTTAATAAATCTAACCTCCCCTGACAGCAGGAACCATCTTATCAGCAAGTAAAAACTCAGAAGTGGGTTTGACCGAAACTTGACCTTTCATTACAAGTATAGGGTCATAACAAGGTGAACGAGTGAAAGCATCTTCTGACAGGTGGCTGGTTTCATCAGGTCTGTGGCAGCCTTGTGTTCTCAGAGAACCAGATAACCACGCTGGGATCCAGACAGGAGGAGTCTGAACATAGACACCTTCTGATAGTTTCTGAAGGTCACAACACTCAAAAACAGGTTTTAACACAGAGGTCTCCCGAAGAGAATAGCTCATCATAACATCATTTATTAACCCTTTAAAAAGGTATAAGGCCTTGATTTAACCCTCTTCAGTTTCACAAAGACACGGCGGTTGGAATCAAAAATCTCAAATTTGGACTCATCAAACCAAAGGACAMATTTCCACCGGTCTAATGTCTATTGCTGTTTCTTGGTTCAAGCAAGTCTCTTCTTCTTATTGGTGTCCTTTAGTAGGGGTTTCTTTGCAGCAATTCAAATCAAATCAATTCGACCATGAAGGCCTGATTCTCTAATAAACGTATCCTCTGCAGTGGAGGTTACTCTGGGTCTTCCTTTCCTGTGGCAGTCCTCATGAGAGCCAGTTAAATGATAGCGCTTGATGGTTTTTGCGACTGCACTTGAAGAAACTTTCAAAGTTCTTGAAATGTTGACTGACCTTCATGTCTTAAATTAATGATGGACTGTCGTTTCTCTGTTCTTGCCATAATATGGACTTGGTCTTTTACCAAATAGGGCTATCTTCTGTATACTACCCCTACATTGTCACAACACAACTGATTGTCTCAAATGTATCGAGGAAAGAAATTCCACAAATGAACTTTTAACAAGACACACCTGTTAATTGAAATGCATTCCAGGTGACTACCTCATGAAGCTGGTTGAGAGAATGCCAAGAGTGTACAAAGCTGTCATCAAGGCAAAGGGTGGCTACTTTGAAGAATCTCAAATATAAAATATATTTTGATTTGTTTAACACTTTTTTTGGTTACTACATGACTCCATATGTGTTATTTCACAGTTTTGATGTCTTCACTGTTATTCTACAATGTGTGTGTGCATGTATGATTCCCTTGCTACAGAAGGGGGAGAGGTGTCAGACACGTTCTTCCCAGCGGTTGTGTCTGGGCAGGAAGTCGCTCAGCTCGGCGCCAGCGGCGGGGGATTCTACGGTGGTGACACGTCTCTTCGAGGGACAACTCAGCTACCAGATGCTGTGTCTGCGCTGCGACGGACACTCTCACAGCAACCAGGTCTTCACCATCCTGTCTCTGCCTAGTCTTGTAATGTGTTTGTCTGTGTGTGTTAGTCTGTGTTGTGTTTAGTCTGTGTGTGTTTAGTCTGTATGTCTGTATTTGTTTAGTCTGTATGTGTTTAGTCTGTATGTCTGTATTTGTTTGTCTGTATGTGTCTTAGTCTGGTATGTCTGTATGTTTAGTCTGTTGTGCTAGTCTGTATGTGCTTAGTCTGTTAGTGTCTTATTTTGTTTAGTCTGTATGTGTTAGTCTGTATGTGTTTAGTCTGGTATGTTTGTATGTGTTTAGTTGTGTTGTTGTTTAGTCTGTGTGTTTAGTCTGTGTGTGTTTAGTCTGTATGTCTGTATTTGTTTTAGTCTGTATTGTGTTTAGGTCTGTATGTCTGTATTGTTTAGTCTGTATGTGTTAGTCTGTATGGTCTGTATGTGCTTAGTCTGTATGTCTTAGTCTGTATGTCTGTATTTGGTTTTAGTCTGTATGTGTTTAGTCTGTATGTGTTTAGTCTGTATGTTTGTATGTGTTTAGTCTGTATGTCTGTATTTGTTTGTCTGTATTGTGGTTTGTTGTATGTCTGTATGTGTTTAGCTGTATGTGCGGTCGTCTGTATGTGCTTAGTCGTGTATGTTGTATTTGTTTAGTCTGTATGTGTTTAGTCTGTAGTTTTGAGTTGTTGTTGTAGTGTGTTGTGTTGTATCTGATGTGTTAGTCTGTGTGGTTTTGTCTTGTTGTCTGTATTTGTTTAGTCTGTATGGTTTGTCTGTATGTCTGTATTTGTTTAGTCTGTATGTGTTTAGTCTGTAGTCGTATGTGCTTAGTCTGTATGTGCTTATCTGTATGTCTGATATTTGTATTGTCTGTATGTGTTTAGTCTGTATGTTTGTATGTGTTTGTCTGTATGTTTTTATTGTTCAGTCTGTATGTGTATTAGTCTGTATGTTGATGGGTTAAGTCTGCTATGGTGGTTAGTCTACATTGTGATGTTGTTACCTGTAGGAGCACTTTGATGAAGGTCATGGTCATTGCAG
>NW_019946739.1:0-6522 GCF_002910315.2 Salvelinus sp. IW2-2015
TTGCCATTTAGCTGGGGAGTCAGTCAAGAAGCATGGACCAATGTATTAGATGGGAGTCAGTCCAAAGCATGGACCCAATGTATTTAGGCAATTTCAAAGCCTGTTACACAGTTTACTTTAATTTCTAACACCACTATAAAGGCGTGTCTTTTGTCATCCTGTCCACAGTATACCGTGGTGCAGTAGGGCCTTGTTGTCTATGACATCGCCAAGCACCTGATATGAAAACGTGGAGCGTTGGCTGAAGGAGCTGAGAGACCATGCAGAACAGCAACAATCGTCAATATGCTGGCGGGCAACAAGAGTGACCTGACGTCACTCCGGGCTGTGACCACCGACGAGGCACGACATTCGCGGTCAGTGTGTGTTTTTTTACGTTCATTTTATGTCTACCTTGTTATTGAACCAGTGGGTCAGTTGAGAACAAGTTCTCATTTAACAACTGCGACCTGGCCAAGATAAGGCAAAGCAGTGCGACACAAACAAAAAAAAAACAACCACGGAGTACACAGGAAGAAGCAAACGTACTAGCAATAATTACAGTAGAAAAGTCTATAAAGTTTGCAATGGCAGGCAATGCTCTCGCCGTCGGCTGCACGGCGCCAAGGGCGCGTGTGCATGGGCACATACGAGTGCTCTAACGCTCCCGCTCCGAGGGCTGGTTCCCATCCGACGCAAGGTCGATGTGTGGCCATGGGGCAGCGATACAAGAGTGCTCACGCCAGCTCAGGGCTGTTCCCACCACGACGCAGGCAGTGTGTGGCATGGGGCAGGCCGATACGGTATGCTCTGACGCCAGCTCTCAGGGCTGTTCGCGCACAACGACGCAGGTCAGGTGTGTGGCATGGCAGTGTGTGGCATGGGGCAGGCGATACGAGTGCTCTACGCCAGCTCAGGGCTGTTCCCACCAACGACGCAGGTCAGTGTGTGGCATGGGGCAGGCGATACGAGTGCTCTGCGCCCGCTCAGGGCTGTTCCCACCGACGACGCAGGACAGTGCCGTACCAACTCACACAGGAAGAGGTCTAGGAGTAGTGGGGTGAACCGTTTCATTATTTTCCTTACCCATGAGTGGCTGTTAGTTTTCAGGGTTTTACTTATTCAAATAGGAAGACGTCTCTGTAATGTCATAGAGATTTACATAATGGTAGAGACCTTAACACAGTGGTGATTGACATGGTTTACCGTTTCCCTCTGTTCCTTTAGAGAAGAACGGTTTGTCTTTCCTGGAGACGTCAGCCCTGGATTCTACTAACGTGGAGACATCCTTCCAGACCATTCTGACTGGTGAGTGGCTGTCTCTCTATGCTCTCTACAGCATTGATCTGTATCTGAAGAGAACTCAGACTGATTTGTATGTATTATAGACTGGAACGTTTGATACGGTGTCATGATATAGACGTGTGTGTGTGTGTGTGTGTGTGTGTGTGTGTGTGTGTGTGTGTGTTGGAGTGATCCAATCCACTGGGCCAAGAGCCAGATCTGCCTGAAGACCTAATCACAACTGAGACATGACTAGCCTTGATTCAGGACTAATGTGTGGATTCTCCTCAAGTCCAGGTCTTCTAACAGGATATGACCACCATAATGCTTTGCAGCTGTGTCCTAATTCTGCTCTAGCCTGGTCCCAGATCTGTTTATAATGCTGGGTGTAGTCATTATGCACCAAACTGAAGAAGACAACTGACAAACAGGAAGGGACTAGGCTACCTGAACTTGACCAATAACAAATGCTTGTTTTCCATTGTGTGCCCTAATGAATATGACCCTGATGCTCTGTCCTGCTGTCTACCAGCTCCTTCCTCTGGCCCTGTCCTGCTGTCTACCAGCTCCTTCCTCTGACCCTGTCCTGCTGTCTACCAGCTCCTTCCTCTGACCCTGTCCTGCTGTCTACCAGCTCCTTGCCATACACCACGATTCCCTAGCCCACCGCATCATAAGTCATTACTACCCACTTGATCTCCTGCCCAGCATCATTAGTCCACTACCACTGAATCTACCTCCTCACAATTAGCATTACTACACTTGATCCTTAAGGCCTATCACCATTAGCGATTATAGCATTACTAGCCACTGATCTAGCCTACCACGATTAGCATTATAGCATTACTACGCACGATCCCTACCTACCACATTGCATTTAGCATTACTACGACCTGACCCCTAGCTATCACCATTAGCATTATAACATAACCACTGATTCTAGCCTATCACCCTTAGCATTATTAGCATTACGTACCACAGCGAGAGGACATTGTCCATTAGTGCAAGCACACCACCAGGCCCCCCAAATGTGTCCTTAAGCATTCCTTTATAGTGCACTACTTCTGGTTAGGGTAAGGCTCTGTAAATAGTGCACTATATCAGGGAATGGGGGAGCCATTGGAGTCACAACAGTCCAGCCAGGTATGAGAGTACATGTGCAGTCAATTTGAAGCTCTTACAGTGAACGAAACAAACCTCACATTAATTAATAAAATAACACCTAAAAACAAAAAAAACAGTAAAATCATATATTGAAGACTTTCCGTGTGAAGAATTCTTCTGCGTTTGTCTGATTATTAAAGTTGCTATATGAATAAAATATCAAAAGACGGCAGAAAGAAAAAGCTGTATTAGCTCTGACTGGATCCCTTATAGAACCACCGAGCCACACACAGCTGCTCATGAGTCCTGACTGGGAATCCTAAGGAAACCAACGGAGCTCTACACCTCAGCTGTAGTCTGACTGGCGGATCCTAAGGAACCAACGAGGTCACACACAGCTGTAATAGTCCTCGACTGGGGATCCTTAAGAACCAACGAGCTCAGACAACAGCTGTATATTCCTGACCTGGGGATCCTTAAGGAACCAACGAGCTCACACAGCTCGTATAGTCCTGACTGGGGATCCTAAGAACCAACGAGCCACAACACGCTGTATAGTCCTGACTGGGATCCTTAAAGGAACCAACGAGCTCAGACACACGCTTATTAGTCCTGACTGGGGATCCTTAGGAACCAACACGAGCTCAAACACAGCTGATAGATCCTGACTGGGGATCCTTAAGGAACCACGACTCAGACACAGCTGTATATCCTGACTGGGGATCCTTAAGGAACCAACGAGCTCAGACACAGCTGTATAGTCCTGACTGGGATCCTTAAGGAACCAACGAGCTCAGGCACAGCTTGTATAGTCCTGACTGGGGATCCTTAAGGAACCAACGAGCTCACACCAAGGTATAGTCCTGACTGGGATCCTTAAGGAACCAACGAGCTCAACACAGCTGTATAGTCCTGACTGGGATCCTTACGGAACCAACGAGCGCAAACAGCTGTAAGTCTGACGGGTCCTTAAGGAATCGAACCGGACTCAACACGTTGTTCTAATACTTGCACACTTCCCATCATGGATTTAACAATGGTGTAAAGAAACTCCCTTCAGCCAATTATTACAACTCAATGCCTTTAAAATCCATGACATGGAGTGTGCAGCCATCACACTTTGGAGCAGCCTCAACTCTGCAGTATCAGATCCTAGAGCCTGGCCCTCGCCAGCTGTGTCTCAGGCTAAGCCTGGCCACGCAGCGTGTCCAGGCCAGAGCCCTGCCACGCAGCCGTGTCTCAGTCTAAGAAGCCTGGCCAGCAGCTGTGTCTCAAGTCAGAGCTTGGCACGCACTTGTTCAGTATAGAGTGGACAGCAGCTGTGTCTAAGCCTGCACAGCTGCTAACTAGAGCCTGGCCCCAGCTGTGTCCTCAGAATAGAGCTGGCACTGTGTGACTAGAGCTGCCGGCTTGGCTTCAGACTAGAGCGCCCCAGATGGTCTCAGACAGACTGTCTCAAGCTCTCAGTAAGACTGGCCACCAGTGTGTTCCAAACAGCGGGACAAGCAGATCCTTTAAGAAGGGGGTTGGGTCGGGGTCAGGGGTCAGGGGGGAGCAGGTACCTGGTGATGCTGTTAGATGCTCTGACAACACTGCATCTTTGGTTTATTCTCCGTTGGCTGCACCCTGGATGTTGACCCACGTTGTTGCTGCGCGACATGTGTTGTCTCGTCGGTCCGACATCTGTTTTCTGAGACACGCAATGCGATAGATTTTCTGCAGGAGGGAGGGTGATGTGAATACAGGAGGAAGAGAGAGGGAGAGAGAGGAAAGAGCGAGACAGGAGGAGAAGACAGGAGGGAGAGTGAGAGAGAACCCGAGACAGGAGGGATGAGTGAGAGGAGTGAGGAAGAGAGGAGGAAGCATAGGTGAGAAGGAGAGAGGGAGAGAAGAGAGAGAGACGGAACAGGCAGGGAGGGAGAGAGACAGGACGAGAAGAGGATAGGAAGGGAGAGAGAGAGAAGGAGGAATTACCCCCGTTACGCGTACTTTACCCCATTTAACAGGAAATGATCTAACACAATCAGACCAATAGAATCGCATAGCGTTTCCCGTTTGACACACTGTGTGTGTTAGTACAGCATGGCCAGTGGTACGCGAGCTCTATGTCAGAGCATTTGACCGAGGCTCCTGTTCAGAGCAGTGGGACCGAGGCTCCTGTTCAGAGCAAGTGGACCGAGCTCCCATTCAGAGCAAGTGGACCGAGGCCTGTTCGAGCAGTGGACGAGGCTCTGTTCAAGAGCAGTGGACCGACGGCTCCTGTTCAGAGCAGTGGACGCGGCTCCTGTTCAGAGCATGGACCGGGCTTCTATTCAAGCCACGTGGACCGAGCTCCTATTCAGCAGCATGGACCCGAGGCTCCTGATTCAGAGCAGTGGACTCGAGGCCTCTATTCAAGCCATGGACCGAGCGCTCCTATTCAGGCAGTGGACCGAGGGCCCTGTTAGAGCAGTGACCGGGCTCTATTCAGAGCAGTGACCGAGGCTCCTGGTCATCAGAGCAGTGGCCCGGCAATTCGAGTGAAGCTCATCTGTCTCAGTTGTGAATAGGTATTCAGGAAGCCCACCTGGTCCTCAGCTGTTTGTGATCCTAGGATTCCAGGAAGCCCACCTGTCCTCAGCTGTGATTAGTATTCAGGAAGCTCATCTGTCTCCAGCTGTGATTAGGGTATTCAGAGCTCATCTGGTCCTCAGTTGTGATTAGGTATTCAGGAAGCTCATCTGTCCTCAGTTGGATTAGGTTATTCAGAAGCTCATCGGGTCCTCAGTTGTGATTAGGTATGCAGGAAAGCTCAATCGGTCTCGTTGTGATTAGGTATGCAGGAAGCTCATCTGTCTCAGTTGTGATTAGGTAATTCAGGAAGCCCATCTGGTCCACAGTTGTGATTTAGGTAATTCAGGAAGCGCATTGTCCTCCGACGCGGCGGAGATCGATCACCTAACCCACAACCACTGGTCTCTTCTCTCATTCCTCTGGCCTTGTTAAACCCTGTGCAGATACATTATAGCCCATTTACAATAATCATGAACTGTATTAAATCTAATAGAAAACAGTCAATGCACAGACAACAGAGGACACCCTCACCAGTCAGAATGTCTGGAAGGATGCTCCACGTTAGTAGAATCCAGGGCTGAGTCTCAGGAAAGACAAACGTTCTTCTCTAAAGAACAGAGGAAACAGTTAAACCATGTCAATCCACTACCAGCCAGACCCAGATCACTGACAGCATAACCCCCCGATCAACTGACAGCCAGACCCATGGCACTGACAGCCAGTACCCCCGATCACTGACAGCCAGACCCCCGACTCACTGACAGCCAGACCCCCGATCACTGACTAGCCAACGCCCGATCTCACTGACGCAACCCGATCACTGAAGCCAGACCCAATCACTGACAGCCAGACCCCGATTCACTGACACCAGACCCCCGATCACTGGACAGCCAGACCCCCCGATCACTGACAGCCACTCATGAAAAGGAATAAAGGTGAACGCCACACTCTTAGGAGTAGGGAGGCATGGTTGGTACCCTGAATACCAGACCTGTCACAAATACATCTGAAACCATACCAGGTGGATCTGAAACCAGACCAGGTTGGCAATCTGAACACCATACAGGTGGTTCTGAAACCACACCAGGTTGGTTCTGAAACTCAGACCAGGTTGGTTTCCTGAACTGACCTTGAACAATACATCGAAACCAGACAAGGTTGGTTCTGAAAACCAACCAGGTCTGGAGTCTGAAACCAGACAGGTGGTCTGAAACCAGACCGGTTGGTCTGAACCAGACCCGGGTTTGGGTCTGAAATAGACCAGGTTGATGAAACCAGACCAGGTTTGGATCTGAAAACCAGACCAGGTTGGGATCTGAACCAGACCAGGTTTGGATCTGAAACCAACCAGGTTGATCTGAAACTAGACCAGGTTGGATCTCGGAAACCAGACAGGTTGATCTGAACCAACCAGTTGATTCTGAAACCATACCAGGGTTGGTTCGAACACCAACCAGTTGTTCTGAAACCAGACAGCGTTGATCTGGAAACCAACCAGGTTGGATCTGATAACCAGACCAGGTTTGGATCGAAACCAGCTAACCAGGTTGGTTCTGAACCCGACCAGGTTGGTTCTGAAACCAGAACCCAGTTGGGTTCTGA
>NW_019946739.1:6547-17674 GCF_002910315.2 Salvelinus sp. IW2-2015
AGCTATCATCATACATCATCGACTTACTACCACTGATATCCTAGCCTATCATCATCAGTCATTAGCACTTATACCACTGATCCCTAGCCTATCACCATTAGCATTACTACCACTGTGCCCTGCCTATCATCACCAATCAGCGCAACGACACCCACACTGCTCAAGTCATAGGCACCTTTAGTTAATATTTGTTCTAAGACTGCCTCGTACATGGTGCCAGAAGAGCATGTGTCCGAGTAATTGCTGTCTTCGTAGCTACTATAGACTGCTATGGGGTCCGGGTAATCTGGCTGGCTCTTCAGTACACTAACATAACCTAGGGTACTCTAATGTGTTGTATAGACTTAGACTAGGGGACGTAATTGGCTGGTCTTGCATACGCTAACTATAGACGTGCTATGGGACTAAGGTTTGGTAGGGAGGCCCAGATTGGGTCAGTCAACTTTCCCAGGAAGATTGGTGCATGTGACAGACATTTCCTGCAAACCTAAGCTATAAATTAAATCCAACATGTAGTAAACCAAAGTATTGTGTGTGATGTAATGAAATTAGGTGTTTTTTCCGAGGTTAAATTGAGGGGTAATGATAATCTAAATCAAATAGTGACTTGAAGGCATCTAGTCTAGTGAAAAATGCAAAGACGGGCCTTGCTTCTTACATTTGTTTGAGAGAAATTCTAAATAATTGCAATTAATGGATGCATGTACATAGGTTCTAGGTTTCCTGAGATGAGATGAATATGAATCCTATGTTTACTGTAGGATAGATGAAATGAAACAACTGAGCTTACCTATAGGAGCTGTGTTCCAAGTCTTATCCTGACCTCATCACGCCCCTGACTCATCCACCAGCGCCCGACCTCATCCACCAGCGCCCTAGACCTCAGTCCACCCAGCGCCCCTGACCTCATCCACCAGCGCCTGACCTCATCCACCCGCCGCTCAATCCCGTGACCTCATCCACCAGCGCGCCTGACCTTCATCCACCAGCGCCTGACCTCACTCCACCGAGCGCCCTGAACCTCATCCACCCACCGCCCTGACCTCATCCACCAGGTATTTGAAGGAGACAGATACACAAATGTTCATTAACATAGCCTGCTAATCTTTAACAGTTTAAACATAACTTTCAGTGCAGGATGGTCATTAGCAGAACAGCTCTCTGCCATGTCTGTTTCCATCCCACAGTGAGGCACCCTGAACTACCACAACCACAGCACATGTTGCTGGTCCAAACTTGCTCGTGCCTACTACCATTACAGAGATAAAAAAAATGATGCGGGCAAGAAATTTGTTCTCGCTTAGTTGACTTAAACGCTTTAGCTAACTACCTTAGTCGTAATGACGCCTTAGCTAAGAGCTAACTCTATAATAGTGCTTATGGGCTTGGGACTAACACATAGAATTATGGAAAGATGTTGATTTGCCAAACAGTTTGGTTCTCGCATTCCCCTCACACATTCAGTGGATGAACCAGAGAGCGCCAGTCGAGGAGAACCATTACCATGACTAGCAGGGGGGGGGGCGGAGCTGGAGATGGTTTCTTCCTGCGCCAAGTCCTCTGATTGCTTCACGCTCCAACTTCAGGCGGTGAGTGCAAAACCACAAGTGCCAAATAGAAGCCTAGAAGCCCTATGGTACAATGCTGTTGGCAGGTCTGCATTTTACGTAACAAAACTAGTACAGCATCTATGATACATTTCTGTGCAATCTTCAGAGTCTTGTCTAGGGTTATTTTAAAACATACTATATAGTAATATAAAGACGGCAAAATAAAAAGCTGGGATCCTAAGAACCAACGAGCTCAGACAACAGCTGTATAGTCCTGACTGGGGATCCTTAAGAACCAACGAGCTCAGACACAGCTGTATATCCTGACCTGGGATCCTTAAGGAACCAACGAGCCAGACACCGTATAGTCCTGACTGGGATCCTTAAGGAACCAACCGAGCTCAGACACAGCTGTATAGTCCTGACTGGGATCCTTAGGAAACCAACGAGCTCAAACCAGCTGTATAGTCCTGACTGGGGATCCTTAAGGAACCATGAGCTCAGACACAGCTGTATATCCTGACTGGGGATCCTTAAGGAACCAACGACTCAGACACAGCTTGTATAGTCTCCTGACTGGGGATCCTTAAGGAACCAACGAGCTCAACACAGCTGATAGTCCTGACTGGGATCCTAAGGAACCAACGAGCTCAACACACCAGCTGTATAGTCTGACTGGGGATCCTGAAGGAACCAATGAGCTCAGACACAGCTGTATAGTCCTGACTGGGATCCTTAAGGAACCAACGAGCGCAGAGCACATGCTGCACCCAATATCCAACCCTTTTCTCAAAGTGTTCACTTGCACACTTCCCATCATGGATTTAACAATGGTGTAAAGAAACTCCCTTCAGCCAATTATTACAATCAATGCCTTTAAAATCCATGACATGGAGTGTGCCACACTTTGTAGGAAGGGTGGACGAATCTGGACACAGCCTCACATGGAGCATAGAGTCTAGAGCCTGGCCACGCACCTGTGTCCAGGACTAGAGCTGGCCCACGCAGCTGTGTCTCAAGTCAGAGCCCTGCCACGCAGCTGTGTCTCAGACTAGAGCCTGCCACCAGTGTCTCAGTCTAGAGCCTGGCCACGCAGCTGTGTCTCAGACTTAGAGCCTGGCCACGCACTGTGTCTCAGACTAGAGCCTGGCCACGCAGCTGTGTCTCAGTCTAGAGCCTGGCCACGCAGCCTTGTGTCTCAGACTAGAGCCTGGCCACGCAGCTGTGTCTCAGTCCTAGAGCCTGGCCACGCAGCTGTCTCGTCTAGAGCCTGGCCACGAGCTGTGTCTCATCTAGAGCCTGGCCACGCAGCGGTCTCAAAGACTAGAGCCTGGCCACGCAGCTGTGTCTAGACTAGAGCCTGGCCACGGCAGCATGTGTGCTCAGTCTAGAGCCTGCCACGCCAAGCTGTGTCTGCAGATCTCGAGCCTTGCCACCAGCTGTGTCTGACTAGAGCCTTGCCACCGCAGCTGTGTCTCAGTCTAGAGCCCATGGCCACGCAGCTGTGTCTCAGTCTAGGCCTGGCCACTGCAGGTGTGTCTCAGTCTTAGAGCCTGGCCACCCAGCTGTGTCTGGCAGATGGCCACGCAGTGTGTCAGGCTTAGAGCCTGGCACGCAGCTGTGTCTCGAGACTAGAGGCCTGGCCACGCAGGCTGTGTCTCAGTCAGAGCCGCCCATGTTTCGCAGAGCTAGTGTCTCAGTCTAGAGCCTGGCCCAACCCAGCTGTGTCTCAGGACTAGAGCCTGGCCACCCCAGCTGTGTCTCAGACTAAGCCTGCCACCCAGCTGTTCGTCTCAGACTAGAGCCTGGCCACCCAGCCTGTGTTCAGACTAGAGCCTGGCCACGCAGCGGGTCTCAGACTGACCTGGCCACGCAAGCCTGTGTCTCGTCAGAGCCTGCCCCGCAGCTGTGTCTCAGACTAGAGCCGCGCCACCCAGCTGTGTCTCAGACTAGGAAGCCTGGCCACCCAGCTGGACTGTCTCAGAACTAGAAGCCTGGCTCACGCACGCTGTGTCTCAGACTAAGCACTGCCACGAAGCTGTGTCTCAGTCTAGGCCTGGCCAGCAGCATGTGTCTCAGAATTAGAGCCTGGCCACGCAGCCTGTGTCTCAGACTAACCTGGGCACACGCAGCTGTGTCTCAGAGTAGAGCCTGCCACGCAGCTGTGTCTCAAGTCTAGAGCCTGGGCCACGCAGCTGTGTCTCAGTCTAGAGCTGGCCACGCCAGCTGTGTCTCAGTCTAGAAGCCTGGCCACGCAAGCTGGTGTCTCGAGTCTAGAACCTGCGCCCGCATGCAGTGTCTCAGTTAGAGCCTGGGCCACGCAGCCTGTGGTCTCAGTCTAGAGCCTGGCCCACGCACGCCTGGTGTCTCAGTCAGGAGCCTGGCCACGCAGCTGTTGTCTCAGACTAGACCTGGCCACCCAGCCTGTGTCTCAGACTAGAGCCTGCCACCCAGCGTTGTCTCAGACTAGAGCCTGGCCACCCAGCTGTGTCTCAGACAAACAGGACCAAAGCAGTCTTTTAGAAGGGGTTTGGGGTCAGGGTCAGGGGGTAGCAGGTAGTACTGGTGATGCTGTTAGATGCTCTGACAACACTGCATCTTTGGTTTATTCTCCGTTGGCTGCACCTGGATGTTGACCACTTGTTGCTAGGCGACATGTCGTTGTCTCGTCGGTCCACATCTGTTTCTGAGACACGATGCGATAGATTTCTGCAGGGGGGGGGGGAGGGGGAAGAGAGACCAGGGCATTAACATTCACTCAACAGAAAGAGAACACTAGACTCTATCTTCCACACCCTTTCCCACAACCCACTGGAGGAGATCACTCCCTCTGCTTTTGAGAGATGGGGATATATAGTCAAGGACAAGCCTGTACCTACAAGTTGTTCACAGCTACGTGTTAAGTACCCCTTGTGTAGGTGAGTGTTAGGCTCTATCAATAAGGACCAAGGAGGTGTGGTATACGGCCAATATACCCAGGCTAAGGGCTGTTCTTAGTCAACGACACATTCAGAGTTATATTGGGCCATATATCACAAACCCCTGAGGTGCCTTATTGCTATTTTAAACTGGAGCAGTAAAATGTTCTGTCATACTGCTGGTTACGTCTGATATTACCACGGCTGTCAGCCAATCAGATCAGGGCTGGAACCACCCAGTTCTAATGGTCTTTAAGTAGCATGTTGCTGCAGACTTACCACAGCTTAAACAGGAAGCTATCTAACACAATCACGCATAGCACTCCCTTTAAAAACGTTGGTTTTGACTACATTGTGTGCGTGTTAGTGCAGAACAGGGCAGAGCAGGACAGGTAGGACAGGCCAGGAGGAAGGCTGTAGACAGCAGACAGGTAGAGGAAGGAGCTGGTAGACAGCAGGACAGGGTCAGAAAGAGCTGGTAGACAGCAGGACAGGTCAGAGGAAGGAGCTGGTACGACAGCAGGCAGGGTCAGAGGAAGGAGCTGGTAGAACAGCAGAAGGGCCAGGAAGGTAGGCTGGTAGACAGCAGGACAGGTCAGAGGAAGGAGCTGCGTAGACAGCAGGACAGGGTCAGAGGAAGAGCTGGTAGACAGCAGGACAGTCAGAGGAAGGTAGCTGGTACAGCAGGACAGGGTCAGAGGAAGGAGCTGGTAGACAGCAGGACAGGTCAGAGGAAGGAGCTAGTCAAGGCAGGACAGGGCAGGAAGGGCTGACACAGGAAGTCAGAGGAAGAGCTGGTGACAGCAGAACAGGACAGGGTCCAGAGAAGGAGCTGTAGACAGTCAGGAGAGGGTCAGAGAAGGAGCTGGTAGACAGCAGGACCAGGGCAGAGAGAGCTGCGGAGACAGCAAGGACAGGGTCAGAGGAAGAAGCTGTAGACAGCAGCAGACAGGTCAGAGAAGGAGCTGGTAGACAGCAGGACAGGACAGGGCAGAGAAGAGCTGGTAGACACGCAGGACAGGGCAGAGGAAGGGCGGTAGACAGACTAGGTAACAGCAGAGGTCAGAGGAAGAGAGCTGGTAGACCAGCAGAGAACCAGCGTCAGAGAAGAGCTGGTAGAACAGCAAGGACAGGGTCTGGAACGGAAGAGCTGGTAGACAGCAGGACAGGTCAGAGAGGGCTGGAGACAGCAGACAGAGCAGAGAGGGTGTAGACAGCAGGACAGGGTCAGGAAAGAGCTGGTAGAGCGGACGAGGTCAGAGGAAGAGCTGGTAGACAGACAGGGTCAGAGGAAAGAGCTGGTAGACAGCAGGGACAGGGCAGAGGAAGGAGCTGGTAGACAGCAGGACAGGGTCAGAGGAAGGAGCTGGTAGACAGCAGGACAGAGGTCAGAGGAAGGAGCTGGTAGACAGCAGGACAGGGCAGAGGAAGGAGCTGGTAGACAGCAGGACAGGGTCAGAGGAAGGAGCTCGGTAGACAGCAGGACAGGGCCAGAGGAAGGAGCTGCGATAGACAGCAGGACAGGTCAGAGGAAGAGCTTGTAGACAGCAGACAGGGTCAGAGGAAGGAGCTGGTAGCACAGCAGGACAGGGTCAGAGGGAAGGAGCTGGTAGACAGCAGACAGGGTCAGAGGAAGGAGCTGGTAGACAGCAGGACCAGGGCCAGAGAGGAGCTGGTAGACAGCAGGCCAGGTCAGAGGTAATGATGATAGGCCAGGGATCAGTGGTAGTAATGATGATGATGATAGGCCAGGGATCAGTGGTAGTGATGGTGATAGGCTAGGGATCAGTGGGAGTAATGATGATGATGATAGGCCAGGGATCAGTGGTAGTAATGATGATGATGATAGGCCAGGGATCAGTGGTAGTGATGGTGATAGGCTAGGGATCAGTGGTAGTAATGTTAATGCTAATGGTGATAGGCTAGGGATCAGTGGTAGTAATGCTAATGCTAATGGTGATGATGATGATAGGCTAGGGATCAATGGTAGTAATGCTAATGATGATAGGCTAGGGATCAGTGGGAGTAATGATGATGATGATAGGCCTGCTGCTTATTGTACCAGCTCCTTCCTCCTTGAACCCCTGTCCTGCTGTCTACCAGCTCCTTCCTCTGACCCTGTCCTGCTGTCAACCAGCTCTTTCTCTGATCCTGTCCTGCTGTCTACCAGCTCCTTCCTCTGACCCTGTCCTGCTGTCTACCAGCTCCTTCCTCTGACCCTGTCCTGCTGCTACCAGCTCCTCCTTCTGGCCCTGTCCTACCTGTCCTGCTCTGCCCTGTTCTGCACTAACACGCACACAATGTAGTCAAACCAACGTTTTAAAGGAGTGCTGTGGTGATTGTTTAGATAGCTTCCTGTTAAGCTGGGAGTAAAGTCCTGCACAAACATGCTACTTAAAGACCATTAGAAAACTGGTGGTTCCAGCCCTGAATGCTGATTGGTGACAGCCGTGTATATCAGACCGTATACCACAGGTATGACAGAACATTTTACTGCCCAGTTTAAAATAGCAATAAGGCACCTCAGGGTTTGGATATATGCCAATATACTCTGATGTGTGTGACTAAGAACAGCCCTTAGCCGTGGTATATTGCCGTTATACCACACCTCCTTGTCCTTATTTAGAGCCTAACACTCACCTACACAGAGGTACTTAACACTAGCTGTGAACAACTTTAGGTATAGGCTTTCTTGACTATAATCCCCATCTCCTCAAAAGGCAGAGGGAGTGATCTCCTCCAGTGGGTTGTGGGAAACGGTGAGATAGAGCTCTAGTGTTCTCTTTCTGTGTGAGTGATGTTAATGCCCTGTCTCTCTTCCCCCCCCCCCCCCCCTGCAGAAATCTATCGCATCGGGTCTCAGAAACAGATGTCGGACCGACGAGACAACACATGTCGCCTAGCAACAACGTGGTCAACATCCAAGTGCAGCCAACGGAGAATAAACCAAAGATGCAGTTTCAGAGCATCTAACAGCATCACCAGTACTACCTGCTACCCCTGACCCTGACCCCAAACCCCCTTCTAAAAGACTGCTTTGGTCCTGTTGTCTGAGAACAGCTGTGGCGGCTCTAACTGAGACACAGCTGCGTGGCCAGCTCTAGTCACACAGCTGCGTGGCCAGCTCAGTCTGAGCACAGTGCGTGGCCAGCTCTAGCTGAGACACAGCTGGGTGGCCAGGCTCTAGTCTGAGACACAGCTGGGTGCCAGGCTCTAGTCTGAGACACAGCTGGGGCCAGGCTCTAGTCTGAACACAGCTGCGTGGCCAGGCTCTAGCTGAGACACAGCTGCGTGGCCAGCTCTAGACTGAGACACAGCTGCGTGCCAGGCTCTAGACGAGACACAGCTGCGTGGCCAGCTCTAGTCTGAGACACAGCTGCGTGCCAGCTCTAGCTGAGACACAGCTGCTGGCCAGGCTCTAGACTGAGACACAGCTGCGTGGCCAAGCTCTTAGTTCTGAGACACAGCTGCGTGGCCAGGCTCTAGTCTGAGACACAGCTGGGTGCCAGGCTCTAGTCTGAGACACAGCTGGTGGCCAGGCTCTAGTCTGAGACACAGCTGGGTGGCCAGGCTCTAGTCTGAGACACAGCTGGGTGGCAGGCTCTAGTCTGAGACACAGCTGGGTGGCCAGCTCTAGTCTGAACACACCTCGTGCCAGGCTCTAGACTGAGACACACCTGCGTGGCCAGGCTCTAGACTGAGACACAGCTGCGTGCCAGGCTCTAGACTGAACACAGCTGCGTGGCCAGGCTCTAGACTGAGACACAGCTGCGTGGCCAGCTCTAGACTGAGACACCAGCGTGCGTGGCCAGGCTCTAGTCTGAGACACAGCTGCGTGGCCAGGCTCTAGACTCTATGCTCCCATGTTGAGGCTGTTCCAGATTCTCCACCCTTCCTACCAAAGTGTGGCACACTCCATGTCATGGATTTAAAGCATTGGATTGTAATCATTGGCTGAAGGGAGTTTCTTTACACCATTGTTAAATCCATGATGGGAGTGTGCAACGTGAAACACTTTGAGAAAAGGTGGATAATTAGGGGCAGCATGTGTCTGAGCTGTTTCCTTAAGGATCCCCAGTCAGGACTATACAGCTGTGTCTGAGCTCGTTGGTTCCTTCAGGATCCCCAGTCAGGACTATACAAGCTGTGTCTGAGCTCGTTGGTTCCTTAAGGATCCCCAGTCAGGACATATACAGCTGTGTCTGAGCTCGTTGGTTCCTTAAGGATCCCCAGTCAGGACTATACAGCTGTGTCTGAGCTCGTTGGTTCCTTAAGGATCCCCAGCTTTTATTTTGCCGTCTTTTATATTACTATATACTAATGTTTAATAACCAGACAAACTCTGGAAAATCTGCACAGAAATGTATTAAGATGATGTACTAGTTTGTTAGTAATAATGCAGACCTGCCAACATGCATTTACCATAGGTTCTAGGCTTCTATTTGGCACATTTGGTTTTGAACTCAACCGTCTGAAGTTGGGAGTGAGCCAATCAGAGGACTTGGCCGAGAGAAACCATCTCCAGCTCTCCGCCCCCCCCCTGTAGTCAAGTAATGTTCTCCTCACTGCAGCTCTCTGTTCATACCACTGATGTGTGAGGGGGAAATGGAGAACCAACTGTTGGCAAATACATTTTCCATAATTCTATGTGTTAGTCAAGCACATAAGCACTATTAGCAGTTAGCTCCTTAGCTAAGGCGTCATTACGACTAAGTAGTTAGCTACAGCGTTAGTCAACTAAGCGAGAACAAATTCTTGCCCGCACAATTTTTTTATCTCATGTGTAGTAGGCACGAGCACATTGACCAGCAACATTGCTGTTTGTGGTAGTTCAGTGCTCCTCACTGTGGGTGGAAAACACATGGCAGAGAGCTGTTCTGCTAATACCATCCTGCACTGAAAGTTATGTTAAACTGTTAAAGATTAGCAGGCCTATGTTTATGAATCATTTGTGTATCTGTCCCTCTCAAATACCTGGTGGGATGAGGTAGGCTGGTGGATGAGGCAGGGCGCTGGTGATGAGGTCAGGCGCTGGTGGATGAGTAAGGCAGTGATGGATGGAGTCAGGGCGCTGGTGGATGAGGTCAGGGCGCTGGGATGAGGTCAGGGCGCTGGTGGATGAGGTCAGGGCCTGGTGGATGAGTCAGGCGTGGTGGATGAGGTCGAGGATAGAATCTGGAACCAGCTCCTATAGGCCTAGCTCAGTTGTTTCATATTCCATCTATCCTACAGTAAACTAGGATTCATATTCATCTATCCTACAGGAACTAGACTAAACATTGCATCCATTAATTGAATTATTTAGAATTTTCTCCTCAAACAAATGAAGAGAAGCAGCCCGTTTGCATTTTCACTAGACTATCCACCTCAAGTCACCTATTGATTTTAGAATAATCATTACCCCTCAATTTAACCTCGAAAAAACACCTCAATTTCATTTAGCATCAAACACAATACTTCTGTGTTACTACAATGTTGGATTTAATTTATAGCTCTAGGTTTCAGGAAATGTCTGTCAAATGCACCAATTTCCTGAGGGGAAAGTTGACTGACCCAATCTGGGCCTTCCCCTACCAAACCTTAGTCCCATAGCAGTCTATAGTTAGCTACTGAAGACCAGCCAATTACCGAGTACCCATAGCAGTCTATAGTTAGCTACTGAAGACCAGCCAATTACCGAGTACCCATAGCAGTCTATAGGCTACCATGGCACTGAGGCAGTCTTTACCAACATCATTAGACTAAAAAAGGTGCCTATGACTTGAGCAGTGTGGGTGTCGTTGCGCTAATTGGTGATGATAGGCCAGGCACAGTGGTAGTAATGCTAATGGTGATAGGCTAGGGATCAGTGGTAGTAATGCTAATGATATATGATGGCTAGGATCATGTAGTAATGATTGATGATGATGATAGGCTAGGGATCAGTGTAAGTAATGTATGGTGATAGGCCAGGATCAGTGTAATAATGATATGATGATGTAGGCAGGTCGTTGGTGTAATGATGATGATGATGATAGGCTAGGGATCAGTGGTAGTAATGATGATGATGATGGTGATAGGCTAGGGATCAGTGAGTAATGATGATGATGATGTGATAGGCTAGGATCAGTGGTAGTAATGCTAATGATGATAGGCTAGGGATCAGTGTAGTAATGCTAATGATGATAGGCTAGGATCAGTGGTAGTAATGATGATGATGATGATAGGCTAGGGATCAGTGGTAGTAATGCTAATGATGATAGGCTAGGATCAGTGTAGTAATGATGATGGTGATAGGCTAGGGATCATGGTAGTAATGATGATGATGATAGCCAGGGATCAGTGGTAGTAATGATGATGATGATAGGCCAGGGATCATGGTAGTGATGGTGATAGGCTAGGATCAGTGGAAATAATGATGATGTTGATAGGCTAGGGATCAGTGGTAGTAATGCTAATGCTAATGGTGATAGGCTAGGGATCAGTGGTAGTAATGCTAATGAAGATAGGCTGATCATGGGAGTAATGATGATGATGATAGGCCAGGATCGATTCAGGTAGTAATGCTAATGGTGATAGGCTAGGATCAGTGTAGTATGCTAATGTGAGGCTAGGATCAGTGGTAGTAATGCTAATGCTAATGTGATAGAGCTAGGGATCAGTGGTAGCTAATGCTAATC
>NW_019946739.1:17699-19322 GCF_002910315.2 Salvelinus sp. IW2-2015
AATGGTGATAGGCCAGGGATCAGTGGTAGTAATGCTAATGCTAATGGTGATAGGCTAGGGATCAGTGGTAGTAATGCTAATGCTAATGGTGATAGACTAGGGATCAGTGGTAGTAATGCTAATGCTAATGGTGATAGGCTAGGGATCAGTGCTCCTTCTGAGCTTCCTGCCTCCACTAAGTAGTCTATTTATTCACAATTGAAGGGGTTGCAAAATGTCCCTACATTTTCCAGGTTTTTCAGAAATCCCTGTTGAAGGATTTATCCAGCAGGGAGCCAGGTGGAGCTTGTTGTCATGGTGAAGGATGGTAGCATAAAGTCTAGTGATGCCACTGCTCAGGAGTCCCAGCTCTGTTTGTGAGGTCTTGCCAACTCTGTCATTATCAAAGACGTATTACCCTACGAGGTCCGGACTACTGCTGCTTTTCTGTTCTACCTGTTTGGCAGAATGAATGTACCCTTGGTGTCCCAGGTCTAAATGAGTCCCTAATTAGAGGGGAAGAATGATACAAAGCAGTTCAACTGGCTTTGAGGTCCAGATTTGAATTTGAGGGACATAGGCAAGACGGCACAAACAGATCTGGGATTCAGGCTAACCATGGTTTACCTTGGTGTCAATGGGTACAAGTCAAGTAATGGCACATACATAACCACCATCTGGAGAGACCAGCCTACAGCTAGACCGCCTTAGAAGACTGATTCATTCATACTTTTGTTTTGTTTTTCAACACGCTCTATGCCAGGATTGGGATCAATTACAGGCAATTCAGGAAGTACACGGAAATTCCAATTATCTTCAATGAGGAACATTTGGAATTGGAAATGGAATTWGGTTTACTTTGTGAATTTACTGGAATGGAAATGGCCCAACGCTRATGGTAACCCTGAGACATGGCTGTAGGGTCCTTTATGTTGTGAGTGTTTCAGTGCCTTTATGGTCCAATGTCATGTTGGTTGGGAGTTTTCAGACCTYCTCTTCAAGCCTGGCCGGCTCACCAAGCTCTCTGGATTAGTGGACCCAAGGAGCTAAACAGGMTCCTTGGGACGTCCAACTCTGCCACCCCTTTTGAAGGTGACATTTTAAACAGTTACGTGTAGGATAAGGGTTAACTGTTAGGGTAGGGACGTGCCAAGGATCGGATAGCACTAACTGTTAGTGGACAGGACTGGTTCCTGGCCTTAGAAGTTGATCAGGCTGGTTGGCAGGTTCCCTCCAAGTGACTCTTGTCAAGGAGATCACTCCCACAACACACCACGGTCTGTAGACTTAGATCAGCTACAGGTGTGGATAAGTGGGAGCCACTGTCTGGAGTTAGCCTAAATATACTTAATAAGCCTAGTAGTCCACTTCACATAAAGTGTGTCTCATTGAACTTAAAACATGCCCCCTATCAAACTGAGAGCACTACAAATAAGTCGCTCTGCTACTTCCATGTATTAAAAGGCTGACCAGAGTCAGATGAGGCCTCTTTCTACTGACCCAGAGTCAGATGAGGCCTTTATCTACTGACCCAGAGTCAGATGAGCCCTTTATCTACTGACCCAGAGTCAGATGAGGCCCTTTATCTACTGACCCAGAGTCAGATGCCCTTTACTACTGACCAGAGTCAGATGAAGCCCCTTA
>NW_019946739.1:19938-28118 GCF_002910315.2 Salvelinus sp. IW2-2015
AATTGTTCGATTTCGAAACGAGCCCTTTATCTACTGACCCAGAGTCAGATGAGTCCTTTATCTACTGACCAGAGTCAGATAGGCCCTTTATCTACTGACCCAGAGTCAGATGAAGCCCTTTATCTACTACCCAGAGTCAGATGAGCCCTTTATCTACTAGGAGCTCGCCCGACGCGAAGTTATCAAGTATGAGGTTACTGCACTAATACCCTCGCTACGATCCCTACAGCCTGATCGAAGCCCTATTATACAGATACGTGACCAGAGTCAAAAGATGAGGCTCCCGATACTACTACTTGACTCACTGAGCCTCAGATATACCCCTTGTGTCTACTAGACCGCCCTTTATCTACTGACCCAGAGATGAACTCGTTATGTCTCTGCGTCCAGTATGACGGAAGTTAGCCAATGCGAAGTCGTGCAATGACTGGAAGTCCACAGGAACAACTAGCATGCTAGCCCTACTGAACACAGCCCTGCCTTAGGTTGTAGTCCCTGGGTGCATCCCAACTAGCACCCCATTCCTTATTTGGAGCACTACTTTGGACCTGGGCCCGTAGGGGGATAGAGTGACCCTGGGCCCGTAGTAGTGCACTATATAGAGAAATGTTGCCATTTGGTATGCAGACCCAGTCTGTGTCAGGCTGGCAGTGCCAATGATGAGGTTACAGAAGTCATGTCCAATTAGCCGTGCTCTGCTCTGTCTGTATCCCCTTACTATTACTGTTATGTAATTATGTCAACCATCTTTTACTTTATGCCTCGGCTCCACTGTTTTATTTTTCATTCGCGCTGTACTGTGATTTTTATTTTTTTATAATTAAACTGTTATCTCTGTCCACTAATTACAATTGAAAAGTGCAAATAAATACAATTAACTATTACAACTGAGGTAATGTGTGTATGTATGTGGGGGGGAGAACTCTGTCTAAGCATGTCTTGTATGGTTTCAGGAACTCTGTCCTCGGGAACTCTGTCCTCCCTCTCTGAATCATAGCTGTAAACTACTGATGTTACAAGCCCCTCCCTCTCTGAATCATAGCTGTAAACTACTGATTTTACAAGCCCCTCCCTCTCTGAAACATAGCTGTAAACTACTGATGTTATAAGCCCCTCCCTCTCTGAAACATAGCTGTAAACTACTGATGTTACAAGCCCCTCCCTCTCTGAAACATAGCTGTAAACTACTGATGTTACAAGCCCCTCCCTCTCTGAAACATTACATTTACATTTAAGTCATTTAGCAGACGCTCTTATCCAGAGCGACTTATAAATTGGTGCATTCACCTTATGATATCCAGTGGAACAACCACTTTCACACTTCTGTTCTAAACATTCTATTACACTTCTGTCTATTTACACCTTGCTGTTCTAATTCAATTTACAACTTCTGTTCTAATTCTATTTACACTTCTGTCAATTTCATTTACACTTGCTGTTCTAATTCTATTTACACTTCTGGTTCTAATTCTATCACACTCGTCAATTCTATTCACACTTCTTTATAATTCAATCACACTTCTGTTCTATATTCTGTACTATGGGATACTTTATATTATATATATGGTGATATCATTCCTCACTGTCGTCTAAGAAGAGAGACAACAGCAGGTCTGGGACCATGGATCAGACAGGTCATAGCCGCAGCAGGACAGTTGAAACTGAGCAGCAGAAAATACCAGGTGGACTGGGGGACAGCCAGGTAGTGCCTGAGCATGATCCTAGGCTCAGGTCCTCTCAGAAAATGGAAGAAGAGAAGAAATTAGAGAAGAGCATACTTAAATTCAACACAGGACACTGGATTAAGTGCATAGAAAATTCGGATAGGATTAAAGTAATCCTTCTGCCCCCCTTAAAGAATTTAGAATCAGCTGTTGTAAAGGGCTGTTCCACTGATGTCAGAAAGGAAGCATCCAATGGAAGTCGCTCTGGAAAGAGCGTCCTGCTAAAGACTAACATGTAATTAAATTGTAAATAAGACAGGAATAATATCCAGATAAACAGACTGAACAACTAGCCCCCGACACAAACTATTGCAGCGTAATAATGGAGTGAAGTACAGGAGGTGTCCGGAGACACTTGTGCCCATCCGAGATACCCCCGACCAGGGCCAAACAGCAGGTATAACCCACCATGCACTTTGCCAAAGCACAGCCACCCCACCACTATACCACCAGAGGGATATCTTCAAACCCACCAACTACCATCCTGAGCCAAGGCTGAGTATACCCACAAAGATCTCCGCACGGCACAACCAAGTGGGGGACGCGCAACCCAGACAAGAAGCATCATGTCAGTAACTAACCCACTCAAGTGACGCACCCCTCCTAGGGACGGCAGGAAAGAGCACACATAAGCAGTGACTCAGTCCCCGATTCTGACTATAGAGCAAAAATAGCTCTTCTAAGTCGCCTCTGTTTTTGTGATTTCTTTTCCAATTTATCTAAGTAATTATCTTTTGTTTCTCAGACTTGGTTTTGGGTCAATGTGTTTTGTCCCTGTGCTCTGTGGGTGTTCCTGGTTTGTGAACAAGCCTCCAGGAGCAGCTGCTTAGGGGACTCCTTCTCCAGGTTCATCTCCTGAGTTAGAACTTTGTATGGAAGTTGGAATTCGTTCCTTTAGGTGGTTGTAGAAATTGAACGTCTCTTTTACAGATTTTGATACTTAGCGGAATCGGCCTAATCTGCTACGCATTAGTGTTTACGGTCGACATTAAGGGCAATGGTTCCAAACTGATTCAAGTATTTTGTTGCCAGATCCTAATTGGAATGTCAATTCTTATGTTCCTTTGATGCATAGAAGGCCCTGCTGCCTTGTCTCTCAGATCCGGTTCACACTGTGAAATACCTTGGCGCTGATGTAAGGCCGAGGCTATGAAATTTTTTGTGCGCTCATGGCAATGGCTCTAGATGAATGGGCCGTAAGTAAGCAATTCACTGTAAGGTCGACACCTGTTATCGGACGCAACGTGACAAATAAACTTTGATTGCATTTTGGTGACAATTCCTGCATAACATCCAGATGCATGCATCCTCAAAATGACAAGACAACTTGCATGTGTTGTGACAAAAAGCGCACATTTTAGAGTGACCTTGTTATTGTCCCAGTCACAAGGTGCACCTGTGTAATGACCATGCTGTTTAATTCAGCTCCTTGATAGCCACACTGCAGGTGGATGATCTTGTCAAGGAGAAATATACTAACAGGGAAGAAAACAAATTTTGCACAAAATTTGAAGAGAAAAAGCTGTTTATGCAAATCTTTAATTCAGCTCATGAAACATGGCCCAACCTTTTAACATTTTGCGTATTTTTGTCAGTCTAATGAAAAGTAAAATAACAAATACTTATTAAGCAAAACCAGGTGGCTCCATCTTAAAGTTTAAATATACGATAGCAGGGACACACTTAGCCAATAATTTTACAACAAGCATTGTGTTTATGAGTCGATCCAGATCAGAGGCAGTAGGATGACCAAGGATGTCTCTGTTTAGTCATCCTCCCAATTAGAGGTCAGTAGGATGAACCAGGATGTTCTCTGTTTAGTGACAGTCCTCAGATGTAGAGCATTAGGGAGGACCAGGGATGTTCTTTATAGGGATGAATTGGATCCATCTTCCTTCCTGTTAAGCATGTCAAAATGTAACGAGTACTTTTGGGTGTCAGAAAAAGTACATATTTCTTTAGAATGTAGTGGAAGTGAATATAATAGTAAAGTATATAATAAGAAGTAGATACCCCAATAATTATTTAATTCTTACTTAAAAGTATTTTACTGAGTACTTTACACCACTGATATGATCCAGATCAGCACCCTACTAACATAGAGGCTTGTGAGTGAGCCCAGAGATCCTGTACGTGGACGAGCGAAGGTAGCACCTGGAGGATGCGAAAGAGTCCCCCAGAATTTAACCATAGAAGGGGTTTAGAAAACCTAACCTGTCAATCGACTGGAAATCATGGGTACATCATATAAATACAAATCAGATCTACATGGGTACACTCATATAACAAAATCTAGATCTACATGGGTACACTCATATATAAGAAAATCTAGATTCTACAGTACCAATAAATAAAAATCCAGTCTAATGGTACACTAGATAAAAATCCAGACGTCTACATGGTACACTCAATAAATGAAAATCTAGAATTCTACAGATGATACACCATTATAAATAAAATCTAGATTCTACATGGTACACTCATATAAATAAAATCAGATTCTAACATCTCGCTGTTTCCACAGTGAAATCCAGACGAACCTGGTGGGGCACCATCTGCCAAGTGACCCATAGACTACATCCTAGTGCACTATGGGATAGCTGTAAAATTAATATATGACTACAATCCTAGTGCACTATGGATACTGATATTATATAGGACGGTCCCGTGTGCTCAGTTGGTAGAGCATGGGCGCTTGCAACGCCAGTCGTTTGGTGTCATTCCCCACGGGGGACCAGGAGAATATGTAGTTGAACTGTCCCAATTTTGTAAGTCGCTTCTGGATAAGAGCGCTGTCTAAATGACTTAACCATGGGTAACTGATGTAAAGACTACAATCCTAGGCACTATGGGATACTGTTATAATATAGGACACATCCCTAGTGCACTATGGCGAATACTGTATATTATATAAACACCTCCTAGTGCACTATGGGATACTGTAGTAATTATATAAGAGGCTGTCCCTCCTAGTGCACTTATGGATACTGTAATTATATAGGACATACACCAGTTGCAACTAGGATACTGTAATAATTATATAGGCTTCATCACTAGTGCACTATGGGATACTGATATATAAGAAATAGGACTAACATACACTAGTGCACTAATGGGATTACTGGTAGATTATAATAAGACTACATCCGTAGTGCAACATGGGATACTGTATATAGATGAGAGCTTATCCTAAGTGCACGATGGGATACTGTATAGATATAGGCGCTTCATCCAGTGCACATGGATACTGTATATGAATATAAGACTATCATCCAGGCACTAGGATACGTAATTATATATGGCTTACATCCTACGTGCACTATGGATAACGTATATTATATGACTATACAATCCTAGTTGCCAAGCTAGGATACTGTATATATAGGCGCCTACATACCTAGTGCACTATGGATACGGTATATATAGTAGGGCATCACATCCAGTGCAACTAAAGGGATACGTATATATATGAGGACTAATCCTAGTGCACTGATGGATACTGTATATACATCGGAAAGCCACCTTAGTGCACTATGGATAACTGTAAATTATAAGACTTAATCCAGACTGCACTAAGGATACTGTATAGTTATAGGACTACTCCTAGGTCCACTATGGGATAGTCTGTATATTATGATAGTGACTACATCCTAGTGCACATGGATGACTGTAGTGTCCATAAGTTGGCTACTGTATACATATAGGACATATAGGACTACATCCTAGTGCAGCTATGGATACTCGGTATATATGTAGACTATCATCCTAGTGGCACTATGGGGATGTAACTTATATAGACTACATCCTAGTGCACTATGGGATAACGTAATATATAGGCTACTATCCTAAGTTGCACCTGGGGATACGTATATAATATAGGACACCATTCCTAGTGCACGATGGAGACTGTATAGTATAATAGGCTACATCCTAGTGCACTATGGGAACGTGATATAATATAGACTACATCCTAGTGGCACTATGAAACTGTATATTATAAGGGCTTCATCTATGCATCATGGGATACTGTATAAATTAAGGAACACATCCCTAGTGCACTAATGGGAACTGTATATATACTAAGACTACAATCCTAGGTGCACTTATGGGATACTGTAATATTATATAGGGCTTGCATCCTAGTGCACTAATGGGATACTGTATATTAGATAGGGCTCATCGCTAGTGCACTATGGATACGTATATTAGTATAAAGACTACATCCCTAGTGCACTATTGGGAATACTGTAAGATTATAAGGGGCTTCATCCTAGTGCACTATGCGAAACTGATATAATATAGGACAACATCGTGCACTATGGGATACTGCTACACTATTAAAGGGCTACAATCCTATGCCAACTATGGGCAACTGTAATTATGTAGGGCTACACCTATTGCACTATGGGAACTGTATATTATATATCGGATGAACATCTAGTGCAATAGGATAACTGATATTGACAAGGACTTACATCCTAGTGGCACTATGTGAGTACTGTAAATTTCAATAGGACTACATCCTATGCACTCGGGATACTGTATATATATGTAGGACTACAATCCTATGTGCACATGGGGATTAACTGTATATTATATAGGACTGACATCCATGTGCATCTAGGGATACTGTAGTGTCCCATCGTGGAATATCTTGTAGACCTATAGACATTAACACACCTAGGCACTATGGGATACTGTATATTATGTAGGACTACATCCTAGTGCACTAGGGGATACTGTAATATTATGATAGGATACTACATCCTAGCACTATGGAAACTGTATATTATATTAGGGCTACATCCTGCACTAGGGATACTGGTAATATAAATATTAGGCCTCATCCTAGTGCTACTAGGCATACGTATAATTATATAGGGCTACATCCTAGTGCACTATGGAATAACTGTAATAATAAATATAGGCAGCATCCTAGTTGCACTATGGATACTTATATAAATAGGACTACATCCTAGTGCACTATGGGATAACTGTATATATATAGGTACATGTCCTACTGCACGAGGGACTACGAATAATGATAGGACACATCCTAGTGCATCATAAGGGATACTTGTATATATGATAGGACTACATCCTAAGTGCACTATGGATACTGTGTATAAGAATAGTTAGGACTACAATGAGTTGCACTATGGGATACTGTATATGAAATTAGATGAACCATAAATAAAAAAAAAAATAGAGCTAGTTGCACTAGGGATACTGTATATAAGTATAGGACTACATCCAGTTGCATCTGATGGGATACGGTATATTAAATAGGACTAGCACCATCGTCACTATGGGATAACTCTATATTATAATAGGACTACTACCCTAGTGCACTATGGATACTGTATATTATGATGGACTCCATCCTATGTGGCACTAGAACCGTAAATATGAGATACATCTAATGCACTAATGTGGATTATCTGTATATTAAGATTAGGGCTCATCCTAGGCCTATGGATAGCTGTAATATCTTATAGGACCCCACCTAGTGCATCTATGGGTAACGTAAATTATAAGACTAGTACGCCTAGTGCGACATGGGCATATCTGTAATAATTAGGCTACATCTAGTGCAACTATGAATACTGATAATTATATAGTGCTACGACCTTGCACTATGGATACTGTATATAAATAGGAGCTACACCTAGTGCAACTATGGATACTGTATTATATATATAGGGCTACATCCTAGTGCCTATGGAATACGTATATTATATAGACTACATCCTAATGCAGCTATGGGATAGCTGAATACTGAAATAGTACTGACCAATCCTATGGCAACTATGATACTGTATAGAATGAGTAGACTACATCCTAAGCAGCTATGGATACTCTATATATCAGACTTACACTAGTTGCACTACATGGGATACTGTAAAATATAGGGCTACATCTAGTGCACTTGAAACTGATATTATATAGGACTACATCCTAGTGCACTATGGGAACTGTCATTTAAATAGGACTACATCTAGTGCATCTTATGGATACTGTATATAATAGGACTCATTATCGACAGTATATCAATTGTCTCCAGCTCGGTGTAATTGATCACAGAATAAATCCAATGTGAAATGTATAATTAGTATCCAATAGCCTTCGAAAATAATCCGATTCTCTATTAAAAAACTCTCTCTCCATCTTCTGAAATCACCTCCTAACTCAGTATAACCAGCTATGTTTCAGAGAGGAGTGGCTTTGTAATCAGTAAGTTTGCTATGTTCAGAGAGGGAGGGGCCTTGTAAATATCAGTAGTTTACGGCTATGATTTCAGCGAAGGGAGGGGCTTGTACATCAGTCAGTTAACGGCTATTTTTTCAGAGAGGTAGGGCTTGTAGTACATCCAAGTTTACAGCTATGTTCCTATCCACGGAAGGATAAGGTAATCTTCTAACCCCAAACCCTTAAAAGATACTGCATAGATTGTAT